>NC_041381.1:265346612-265641754 GCF_002162155.2 Triticum dicoccoides | reverse complement strand
ACATTGAGCGGTGGCGTTTCCTTTGGATGAACAGGACCCTGCGGTGTGGTGGAGGGCTGGATGAACAGTAGACGGTGGAGGGGTGCCCGTGGAGGGGTGGTTGAACTGGACCCCGTGGTATGGAGGGCTGGATGAACAGTAGACGGTGGAGGGGTGACCGTGGAGGGGTGGTTGAACAGTAGCCGGTGGAGTAGCACACGGTGGAGGCTGGATGAACAGGAGCCCGTGGAGGCTGGAGGAGGTCGACGGTACTCCATGGAGGCTGGAGGAGGTCGACGGTGGAGATGAACAGTATAACATGGAGTCCCGTTTTGCGGTACGCCACACCCCTCCTGATGAACAGGACCCCTGTTTCGACCGTAGGAGGTCCGTTTCGTCCGTTTTGCGGTACGCCACACCCCTCCCGATCAACAGGACCCCCGTTTCGACTGTAGGAGTTCCGTTTCCTCCTTTGTGCGGTACACCACACCCCTCCCGATCAACAGGACCCCCGTTTCAACCGTAGGAGGCCCGTTTCCTCTGTTTTGCGGTACGCCAGGCCTCGTTTCCATCGTCTGTTTCGTCCAAGCCCTCCCGATGAGCACGACCACGCATTCTGTTCCGACCCAGCCGGTTGGCTCCCACGCGTTCCCTTGCCTCCCGATGAACATGACGCATTCCGTTGCCTCCCCATGAACACGACACATTCCGTTCCCTCCCCATGAACATGATGCATTCCGTTGCCTCCCCGTGAACACGACGCATTCCATTGCCTCCCCATAAACACGACGCATTCCATTGCCTCTCCATGAACACGAGCCCTCGCCGTACGTATGCGCGAGTAGGCGTTCGAGACCCCACCCGTATGTACACATACGTGGTCGTATTTTCTTTCTTGCACCCTGGCCGCTGTATGTACGTGTACATGCAACGTGCGCGCCTCTACTATGACATGTACATGCCTCTACTACGACACGTGCGCTCCTCTACAACGACCAGTATATATGTACGTACACGTTCGCGACCAGAATGACAACGTTATGTACGCTTCGACCAGGTGGGTCTCGACTATCAGGCACTTCCTTGCCTGCGAAGATGTAGCTGGTGGGTCCCAGCAGTTAGGGGGGCGAATCATTTTTTTTGCCCGGACGCACTTCCTCGCATGCGAAGATGTAGCTGGTGGGTCCCAGCAGTCAGGGGGGCAAATCGTTTTTTTGCCCGGACGCACTTCCTTGTCTGCGAAGGTATAGCTAGTGGGTCCCAGCAGTCAGGGGGGAAACATATTCTTTGCGAAATACGGTGGCCCGTCCGGTGGGTCCCCGCTGTCTGGTGGAGGAATATTTATTTTGCACATAATAAGGATGCACTTCCTTGCTGCGACTGTGGACCTAGCTGTCAGCCTCTTCACGTACAGTCCACATCTGATGGAAGCCGTTCCTTGATCACGTTGACCACGCCGTGCCAAGAGCACCAGAAAGTGGACGATGGCGAGGCCTAGGAAGGGGACGACACGGAGCCGGGGAAGACGCGGCAGTGGATGCCCATGTGTAGAGGAGTACGAGGGTTCACTGGTTCGCTGCAGTGTGAGGCTGCCGTCGCCGTAGAATAACAGGGGGTGTGGGTGAGTAGAGGGATGGCCTGGCCAGCGGTGGGAGTAGTAGGGGGCGGTGAGGCCTCCGCCGTCGCAACCGGCCACGGGAGGCAGGAGCACGAGGCATGACCGACGCTGTTTTGGGCGGCTGGAGCGAGAATACCAAAGGTTGAAGAAGCACTACGGCCGTTGGATGGACATCATACGGTCACTGGAGCTAGAATTGTGCATATTGACTAAGTTGACAAAGCCCTCCGTCCCCGTCAACTTAGTAGGCCCACAAGTCAGCCTGCCACTATACTGGGTCCCAGCTAACAAAGGCAGTATTCATTTTTTTGTGCGTCATAAGGAGGCACTTCCTTGTGTGCGAAGATATAGCTGGTGGGTCCGACATGTCAGCGATGGTAAAAAAAATTCGCGAAATAGAGAGGCACTTTCGGTGGGTCCCTAATGTCAGGTGGAGGAATCATTATTTTGCGCGTAATAAGGAGGCATTTCCTTGCGTGCAACCGTGGACCCAGCTGTTGGCCTCTCCACGTACAGTCCAGTTCAGATGCATGTCGGTCGTTGACCACATTGACCAGGCCGTGCCGAGAGCACCAGGGCGGTGGACGACGGTGAGGCCTAGGAAGCGAACGACACAGAGGCAGGGAAGACTCAGCAGTTGTTTCCCAGGCGGAGGGGAGTGCGACTGTACGAGGGTTTACTTGTTCGTCTGCCGTCGCCGGAGAATAACAGCAGGTGTGGGTGAGTAGAGGGATGGCTAGGCCAGCGATGGGAGTACGGTGGGGCGGTGCGGCCTGCGCAGCAGCACTGCATGCCGCGGAGAGGAGGGAGCAGGCAGTCCTGCCGGTGCTTGTTTGAGCGGCTGGAGCAGGAAGAGCAGAGATTGAAGAAGCACGACGGTCGTTCGATGGACATCCAACAGTCACTGCTTGTGCGTCAACCTTTTTTAGGAAAGCCTCAAATCTGTGGAAAACACCTTACAACCCATCTGCCATTATTTATAATAATTTACAGCCCATTTGCTAATTCTTAAGGTTTTTTTGGAGCCCATATTCTTTTTGTTAGCATTACAGCCCATATTGTGGCCACGGTAAAAAATTATACGAAATTTTGCATATTTCGGTGCGGTCCGAACTGTTTTTAATCCCGAAATTTTGACTCACATTCAAATTGATTTTAAAAATAAATGTATATCAATATAAAATCCAACAAATTCTCCACGCATAAAAATTAATGTAATTTAAAGTCTCAAAATGAAAAAAAGATATTTGAAACTAATTGCCGGTTTGATGTGTTTTAAAAATGTACATCCCATTTCTCATTACTGATAGGCCATTTTCTCGGCCAGCCGAATGAAGCTCACCTCGTCTTGAAAGATTTGCAGCCCAATAGGCCTGACAAAGCGAGTTACTTGGCTAATCACAAAAAAACTGGGCTGTGGCCTTGGACCCAGCTGTCAGCCTCTCCACGTACATTACTCTTCCGATGGAAGTCGGTTGTTGACCACATTGACCACGCCGCGCAGAGAGCACCAAGGCGGTGGACGACGGCGAGGCCTAGGAAGGGGACGACGCGGAGCTAGGGAAGACACGACAGTGGATGCCCATGCGGAGAGGAGTACGAGGGTTCACTGGTTCAGCTGCGGCGTGATGCTGCCGTCGCCACAGAATAACAGGGGGTGTGGGTGAGTAGAGGGATACCCTGGGCCAGCGGTGGGAGTAGTAGGGGCGGTGAGGCCTCCGCGGCATCATAGCCGGCCACGAGAGGAAGGAGCACGCGGCACGACCGACACTGCTTTGGGCGGCTGGAGCAAGAAGACCAGAGGTTTAAGAAGCACTATGGCCGTTGGATGGACATCGTACGGTCACTGGAGCTAAAATCGTTCATATTCACTAAGTTGACAAAGCCCTCCATCCTCGTCAACTTAGTAGGCCCACAAGTCAACCACCCACTATGGTGGGTCCCAGCTAGCAGGGGGTATTCATTTTTTAGTGTGTAATAATGAGGCACTTCCTTGCGTGCGAAGATATAGCTGGTGGGTCCGACCTGTCAGTGGGGGGAACGTTTGTTTCTCAAAATATAGAAGCCCTTCCCATGTACAGTGCATGTAGAGTGCGTAATAAGGAGGAACTTTCCTTGCATGCGACCATGGACCTCGTGGGTCCAAGCCGTTAGGCTCTCCACGTACAGTCCTCTTTCGATGACTGTCGTATGTTAACCATGCCGCGCCGAGCGCACCGAGGCGATGGACGACGGCGAGGCCCCAGACTGGAACGACCTGGAGTTCGGGAAGACGCGGCAGTGGAGTCACAGACGGAGAGGCGTGGGAAACTTGACTGGTTCGGGTGCGGGGTGGGCCTACACTTGGCAGAGAATAACAGGAGGTGCGGAGTGGAGGGATGGCCTAGCCGTCGGCGGGGTAGCATTTCGCTGAGGAGCGCAAAACAACGCCACTGGACGCCGACGGCTGGAGCAGGCGGTTTCGGCAGCGCTGGGGGAAGAAGATGAGAGATTGAAGAAGAATGCCGACCGTTGGATGTAAATCCAACGCCTTCTTAGGCTTCGACCTAATGGGCCCACATGTCAGCCAGTCCATTTGTTTTTTTAGTCCATTTGGTGGGTTGGGTGAAACAATGATGTAGCATCTATGCAGCCCGTTTAAATCCCATTTGCATTTTTCTCGAAATCCGCGGACTTGCTAGGCTGGGTGGAAATATCATGTTGGGCTAGATGGAGAAATGTTACAAAAACATAAACACATGATTGCACGTTAGTAAAATCTTTGCAAGCTTATGTACGCAATCACTTGGAGTTAACTTGCCAAGTTATATATAAACAATTATTATTATTATTTTGTAAGAACTTTCAACTTATGAAATAAAATATCATTTTAATTTGATGAGTTAATAGTATGTGGGGTATTATTATTTTTTTAGGCTAGATATGGGACAGTTGAGATTGTTCTAGGGGAAAGTACCGGGAGAAAACTGAGTTTACATCGAAAAAGAAAGTGGGAGAAATTTCAAAGACCTGCTGGGTCCACCTGAGGAGGGGAATATGTTGGGAGGAAGGAGATTCAAAGCATGGCAGCCGAGTGAACTAGTTTTTTTATGGACAAGTGAACTAGTTTACATACATAAGCAAATAGCCACTAAAAAAGCAGTCAAGTTAATGGGTTCTTAAAAGAAATATTTCGGACAAAACAGATAATTACGACACATAGGCTAATGCATGAAATACTCAGATGATAAATGTATTTATAAACAGATAAAGTACAACATCTAGACCTTCCTGGCACGCTTGATCATGACGCTGCGATTGTCCGTGTACTCGTCGGTTACGGGAAGCAGACACGCCCTCATGTCTAAGATCTGCCTGTACATGTCGTAGCATGCGTATGCGTCCTTGGCCGCGTAGGTTATGTAGGCTAGATTCAGAGGTACCTCCCATGTGTCCAGGTCGTCTTCTTTCAGGTTGGCATATCAGGGGTCGATGATGGTCTCAGCGAGGTCAACCACGGAGTCCTTCTCCTGCCCGTTGCTGATGATCTTGTATTGCTTGTGGATGTCGACAAGCTTGTTGCACCATATGGCCGAATCGTCGCCTTCTTCCTTCTCTCCACCGTAGCGAAGGTGTAGTCGGCGCTGCCGATGAAACGGGCGAATGCTCCAAAACCTGGTGCAGCCATAGGACTGAGGCGAGGCAGAGCTTCACCGAGTCCGTATCGTTGGTGTACATCACATTCCACTTGTTGCGGCCATAGGACTGAATGGCGAACTCAAAGGGGAACTCTCTGCTGAAGTCCATATCCAGCAGGCTCACCCCTCGGATCGCCATTGGAGTCTCTTCGAGTGAACGAGTGTGTAGGCGGCGGCAGCAGTTCGTTTTTCAGCTCCTGGGGAACTGGATTCAACATTAAGCTGAGTGTGTACGTGCGACAACAGTTACTACCCCTCCCTCATCCGCTGCACACCCGGCAGAAGATGCACCCTTGGCGCATTCAAATGCCTCCATTAAGAAAACTACTCCGGCCACACGTCGGTTCACGAGCGGGTCTGTATTGGTACTGTAATAACAGGAGTTAGTGGTCACTTTACTTAAATTTAATTAGCTTTAATAGAAATTTATACTTAAAACAAGAAATGCATTCGCTCGTTCTATCAGTGCCACAGGATCAACATGCACAACAATTAGAATTATTATTCTTAGGATGCACACGATCAACACATTTGTCGCACTTTCACAAAGATAATACTACAAAGTTTGAACTATTTCTTATGGTTGTTGTCCTCTGCATCATCATGCCGTGTTTCCCAGCTTGCAAGATTCAGAACCAACAAATAAGATCCAAATAATAAGTACAACAAAGATTCCTACACATCTCATTGATTCCCAGCTTGCAAGATTCAGAACCAACAAATAAGATCCAAATAATAAGTACAACAAAGATACCTACACATCTTATTGATTCCCGGCTTGCAAGATTCAGAACCAACAAATAAGATTCAAATAATAAGTACAACAAAGATGCCTACACATCTCACTGATTCCCAGCTTGCAAGATTCAGAAGCAACCCATTAGAGCCTTTTGATAAAGTGAATATCGGGATTAAATCCATCTTGGCTAGCCATGTCATACAATCGAAGAACTTGGCGAATGCTCTTGACGATCACAACATCTGTATTTGAGTATTCCTGTTTGCACAACATGTTTGCACAACACAAACAAGGAGACAGGAGACCGTGATTTCACTTTAATAGCGGCCTGCTTGAACTCAACCTCCAGCTCTAGTTGGATGAGGTCTGCCTGGAGTTCCATGATTCAATTCACGCGCCTTTTTCTATAGTTCACCTGAAATGAAGCAAAGATTGCATCATTCAGCTAGCAAGAAGTACTTCCTCTTGTGAGCTGGCAGGTTCTTCTTTAGTAGTTGCACTAAAATTGAGGAACGTTAAGGTTGGCTGTCTGGCTCATGTAAGGTGCAACTATAATTTTCTTATCCTTTTGTGTAGTTCCACTAAAACAAAGTGCCATTGTGGTGACAGTGACGGCTCCATCTTGCAAAGGCTAATAAAATGTTGCACGAGATTACCAGCAGAACTTGACGGAAATTTTGGAAACTCCAATCACCATTTTGTGGAGTTCCACCAAAATTGAGAGATGTTGCCCACGTGACATTTTAGTTCAACTGCACAAGACACTCATTCCAAAAAAAAGTCTTTTGTGCAGTTCACCAAAAGGTCACAATAGCAACAAGGTGAAGTGGATATCCCTATCTGCACAAAAGGATAGAAAGTAAATAGTTGTTGGTCAATAAGAATATACAAAACATATACAAAATGAAAAGAAGCATCTTAATTATGTTCATGGCAATCATGCAAGGACAGTAGAAATTTTAAAACGTCAGCAATGCTTCATGTTACCAGAAGCATTACGATCAACAATGAGATTCCTCAAATATGGGATTACATTAATGGTGGCATTGCTTGTTTACCAGACACAGTAAATCAACGGCAGCTAAAGAGTTGGTTTAAGGGCATGGGACCGTGGGGACACCAGGACACTCAGCAGCGTAAAGGAGCAACTTACTTATCATACTAGGGAAAATAGCAGGAGTGCCATTTGTAACACTATTTAATTGCATCTTATCACTGGAGGCATTAGATTAACAATAACACTGGTTAGACATGTCCCTAAGGTAACAGTGTGATCGCTTCATTTTACATGCGCCCTTACATTAACAACAGGAAAAGGTTGGTATAAGGACATGCGATAGTGGACGCATCGGCACAATGTACCTACAAGGAGGCATAAAGTGGTGATGCCGAGTTTGTTCATGCTATGTGAGGGCAGCAAACCTAATCCTGGAAACCTTGTACTATGTGAGGGCAGCAAATCTAATCCTGGAGACCTCTTACTTTGTGAGGGCAGCAAACCTAATCCTGGAGACCTTGTACTATGTGAGGGTAGCAAATCTAATCCTGGAGACCTTTTACTATGTGAGGGAAGCAAATCTAATCCTGAGACCTTTTACTATGTGAGGGCAACAAATCTAATCCTGAGACCTTTTACTATGTGAGGGCAGCAAATCTAATCCTGGAGAACTTTTACTATGTGATGGCAACAAATCTAATCCTGGACATACTCTGTTGACTTGTCCACCAGCCGCCACACTCTATCCTTTTTCAACCAAAAATAGATCTGTTCATTATCCAGTTTGTACTGCGTTTTCCCATTATTTCCCTTTTCAACAAAGAGATCGGTTGGGTATCCGGTCTCTACTACTTTCACCATATTATTATCTCTTTGAATCAAGTCCTAGATTCATGCAACAACTTTCCCCCCTTTCTTCGTTGTTTGAACAAAGCCCTAGATTCGAATGCAAGAAGTAGCTTTACCTCTAATAATACTAAAAATTTAGGTGGCTTTGGAAGAGCCGATGGGAGTAGAAAAAGATGCACATGCAGACACGTGGGGAGCTAGGGCCGTAGAGCAAAGCCTCTTTCGAAGAACTTATACCTGAGGGTCGCTGGGATGTCGACGACGGCAGGTCGGATCTGCGGACAATACGACAGGGAGGAAGAAGGGTCGGAGGACCTCCCGAGATGGCGCTATGTCGGAGAGAACGACACGGGCAGAGTATCAGGCCCCTCCAGCAGCTATCGGTTTCCTCCCTCGGCGGCGATGACCGCGTGAATGATGCACCTTTTAGTCCTCTACACACACCGGCCGAAGGGATCCGGCCGGATCTGTGACCAGCGGTGAGCAGAGAGAAAATGTCGCTACCGCTGTCTTGTTTATATCTGGAGAGGATGAGAGAATGAAGAGAGCAACCCTACTAAAGCAAGCGCTCAAGCCCCTGCATCCATATATAGTGGAGTGATTATCTTTTTTTTCTCCACAACAAGCGTTTCAATTTGTGTACGTGGCATTAAAGAAAATAAACTCTCTATTTAAGGTGACTACTGTACGACTCCTACTTACTACTAGTAGTACTACAGTATTGTTCACTTGTTCTCCCCGCCCCTCCATTCATTGAACAACCCCACGAGTGAATAAACATAGAGTAAGTACTGTATTTATATAGAACGAACAAGATCGAAATATTTTCGCGTAGTTAAAAGTTGAGGGCGGGCTTTTATCGTGCAGTACGCGCGGCAGTTTTCGGGTAGGCTGTTTGACAGAGAGGTGAGGAGGGTGAGCGAGTGGGGCTGTTCCATTTGACGGCGCGTTACTGCTGGAAAGACTTGTGATATGACCACTCACTATCTATATCTATATCTATACCCTTATAAAAAAACGAATTGGCGATGATGGTGTGCCTCCCATCTTGTAATACAGACTGTATGATCTATATCTGACGGATAGAAAGCAAACTATGATAATTTAACAAAAGATACCCTCACCTCTCTCCACATCATTATCTCCCGCAACCTCATTGCTCAGCAATTAAAAAATGAATAAGTCTCTGGAACAATCTATCACGCATGGTGGCCGCTGCCGCCTGCCGGTGCCGTCCATCCCCATGCCTCCTGCCGGCGCCGTCCATCCCCATGCCTCCGCCCATTCCGACCACCGGTCACCACCATGCTCCACTCCTCCTCGCATTATCTTTCATCTTTCATTTTTCCGATGACATTCTCGAGATACCAGTTTTCCGATAAAATTCTCGAGATATCATTAGTTTTTACACATGGGATTACTCCTGCATGGGTCAATCACAACAGGTGTTTTGTAAAAAACTGCATATTGATGTTCCATGCAATGCACGAGAAACTTGCTTGTAATTATTTAACACAAATGACGAGCAGGAAGTGACATTTTTTTGACACAACCACGTTAACATGGCCACGTAAATCACTAGCTAAAGTAAATACCATTATACTTATATCCGGATGCAAAAGCTTGAGTACATGTCCGAAGAATAGAGTCGCACACACGCACTTTGTCTCTCAAAATCTCTCTCTCACACACACACACCAGTTACGTGACGCCCACTTAAGCAGACACGTATGTTACAATGTGTGCACCCGCGGGTACAGGTGATGCTGCGCATTTATTTAAGCCGGAAGGCGAACCCAAACAGTAGCTGCATTCATTCCCCTCCCACCGCCTCTTCTCCGGTCGCCGTCTCCTAGTAGCCATGGGTCGTCCGAAGGTAACAACATACGCCATACTCCCGCCGGAGCGGCGCTTTAATATGGAAATTTTAGTGGTCATGCATGCATCTTTTTGTGCTAGCACTCCTATATAAGGGTTGACCGGTCGCTTCCCGCGGACGTGCACGGGCCGTGGAAAAGAAAGGAGAAGGGAAGCGGGCTGTGGAGTAACGTTTTTACCACAATTTCTTAGGAAACTGAGTGCAATAATTGAGTAGTTTTGCAAACTACCAGTACTACACCTGAAACGGTTCAAAACCTATACTCCCTTGCCAGCGCGCGCTTCCCGCGTGAAACGGTCAACGTCGCCCTGGAGCGTAAGTGCCGCATTAATGCCCGACCAGAGTGGAGGTGACCTCTCACTGGCGCCGGCTTTGAAGTGGCGCGACGGTCGAGAGAGCGCCGCTTCCCGGTGCACGCGACTGCTCCGCGTCGAGACTGGCCATAGGCCCTCTTTGGATCCATGGGTTAGAGTTAGTTTGAGCTAGTAGTCATGAATTACTGGCGCTCCGACTGGGGTGATGCCCCCCTTCCGCTCCGCGCTCTAATCTGGTGCATAAAACGTCGAACCGGATGCTGGCTCTCCCACATGTCGAAGTAGTAAGAAGGAGCAAAGAATGATGCGGTATATACTAGTTGTCGGTGTCAAAACCGGTGGATCTCGGGTAGGGGGTCCCGAACTGTGCGTCTAGGCGGATGGTAACAGGAGACAAGGGACACGATGTTTTTACCCAGGTTCGGGCCCTCTCGATGGAGGTAAAACCCTACTCCTACTTGATTAATATTGATGATATGGGTAGTACCAGAATAGATCTACCACGAGATCGGAGTGGCTAAACCCTAGAGGATAGCCTATGGTATGATTGTTGTTCCTCCTGCGGACTAAAACTCTCCGGTTTATATAGACACCGGAGAGGGCTAGGGCTACACAGAGTCGGTTACAATGGGAGGAGATCTTCATATCGTATCGCCAAGCTTGCCTTCCACGCCAAGGAAAGTCCCATCCGGACACAGGACGGAGTCTTCAATCTTGTATCTTCATAGTCCGGGAGTCCGGCCAAAGGTCTTAGTCCGGCCATCCGGACACCCCCTAATCCAGGACTCCCTCACTAGTACTATACTACTCCCTCCGTTCCTAAATATAAGTCTTTGGACAGATTTCACTATGGACCACATACGGAGAAAAATGAGTGAATCTACACATAAAATGCATCTATATACATCCGTATGTGGTCCACAGTGAAATATCTACGAAGACTTATATTTAGGAACGGAGGGAGTACTACTCAGGTCAGAGGAGTGCAAACCACGGCAGCCCAGTGAACCAGCAGTGCGAACCACGGTAGCCGAGTGAACCAGCAGTAGAAAACAATGTGGTTATATGGCCATAAAAAACAATGTGCTACGGTCCACACTGTAGCATGTACAGTAATACTCTCTTTGTTTGGATCCCTAAGTTAGAGCTAGTTTGGGTTGAAATAGCCTCAAATTATCGAAACAAGAGGGGTTCGTTTGAGCTAGTTTGCTCTAACCCAGCTAAAAAAACTAGCCCGATGGAGAGGTTCTTATTGGGTTAGTTATCTTCGGGCCCACTAAAAGAGAACTAAAAAAATCTCCCCTGCCCGCACCAGATCGCTCCCCCCTCTCACACGACTCCTCTCTGTTCCCCATAGGGCCGCCCGCCCAAGCGCCGCTCGCCCTCTCTC
This sequence comes from Triticum dicoccoides, assembly GCF_002162155.2. Taxonomy (NCBI): domain Eukaryota; kingdom Viridiplantae; phylum Streptophyta; class Magnoliopsida; order Poales; family Poaceae; genus Triticum; species Triticum dicoccoides. The sequence continues at coordinate 265,630,312 of NC_041381.1, read as the reverse complement.
TCCTCCGGCCGCCCTCTCCTTCTGGCCTCCGCCGCCCTACTCCGACCGCCCTCTCCCTCCGGCATTCGAAGGTCGCCCCGCTCCCCCTTCACCAGTCGTTTTTCTCCCTCTGTCATGCGCGGCGGCGGTGCATCTACCAGGAAGGTCGCGAGAGGGGTGAGTTTGTTTGTTCCTTCTCTGTCTCACGGCCATACCATTGATCTTGCTTTCTCTAGCGCTAATTCTGATTTGGAAAAGTAGATCCTGATCAAACTTGATATAGATTTGTGGTGCATGCATGGAATTGTTTGATGCTGCTTGAGGAGGTAATAAATCTTTCTAGAGGCCCAAAGATTCAGGTCACCTTTCTAGGTGTTTCAATTTCAGGCTTGCATTATTTCGAGAGGCCCAAAGATTCAGTTCACCTTCTAGGTATTTCAGTTTCAGGCTTGCATTATTTCTAGAGGCCCAAAGATTCAGTTCACCTTTCTAGGTATTTCAGTTTCAGGCTTGCATTATTTCTAGAGGCCCAAAGATTCAGTTCACCTTTCTAGGTATTTCAGTTTCAGGCTTGCATTATTTCTAGTGGCCCAAAGATTCAGTCCACCTTTCTAGGTATTTTAGTTACAGGCTTGCATTATTTCTAGAGGCCCAAAGATTAAGTTCCTAGTCGGCGGCAAGTGGCCCTGCTACCCATGCCGGTGTCGACCTCAACTCGCAAGGGCCGGCATCGGAGGGGTTCCCGGGGCTTAGGCTCTACAGAGCCTTCCTCCAGAGCGACGATGGCGAGCTCCTCCCTCGGTGCGTGAGGGGCTCCAGGCTCCCTCCCTATCGTGAATGACTTCCGTGATGAGTTAGCTCATTCTTCGTTTCATGAAGTGTTCTTTTATTTTGTGAAGCTTGATTGACGGCTTGTATGTTTAAGTGGGATATCACATTTGTATGGACAAAGTAAAAATTATCATGTTTTGCATGCTTGATTTGTATAGATGGTTCGTTTATGTCAATTGTGAGCGGGAGGAGGCAACAGAAGAGTCGGTGAGGGAGTCCTGGACTAGGGGGTGTCCGGATAGCCGAACTATCATCATTGGCCGGACTCCAAGACTATGAAGATACAAGATTGAAGACTTCGTCCCGTGTCCGGATGGTACTTTCCTTGGCGTGGAAGGCAAGCTTGGCGATATGGATATGTAGATCTCCTACCATTGTAACCGACTCTGTGTAACCCTAGCCCTCTCGGGTGTCTATATAAACCGGATGGCTTTAGTCCATAGGACGAACAACAATCATACCATAGGCTAGCTTCTAGGGTTTAGCCTCCTTGATCTCGTGGTAGATGTACTCTTGTAATACCCACATCATCAATATCAATCAAGCAGGACGTAGGGTTTTACCTCCATCAAGAGGGCCCGAACCTGGGTAAAACATCGTGTCCCTTGTCTCCTGTTACCATCCGCCTAGACGCACAGTTCGGGACCCCCTACCGGAGATCTGCCGGTTTTGACACCGACATTGGTGCTTTCATTGAGAGTTCCTCTGTGTCATCACCGATAGGCTCGATGGCTTCTTCGATCATCAACAACGACGCGGTCCAGGGTGAGACTTTTCTCCCCGGACAGATCTTCGTATTCAGCGGCTTTGCACTGCGGGCCAATTCGCTTGGCCATCTAGAGCAGATCGAAAGCTACGCCCCTGGCCGTCAGGTCAGATTTGGAAGTTGGAACTTCACGGCTGACATCCGGGAGACTTGATCTTCGATGGATTCGAGCCACAGCCGAGTGCGCCGCACTGTCACGATGGACATGATTTAGCTCTGCAGCCGGACAGTGCCCTGGAGGCCGCACACGAGCCCGCTCCGACCCTCGATTCGGAGCCGGCTGCGCAGATCGAGGACGGGTGGCTAGACACCGACTTGGGGGCTGCAACCTCTACGGCGATGGAGCCGAATACTGGCCTTGTCCCTTGTGAAGCTCGTGACTTCGAGGTGCTGGACTCCTCGCCGGACTCTGTACCTCCCGCGACCCCTCCAATCGAATCCGATTGGGCGCCGATCATGGAGTTCCCCGCTGCGGACATCCTTCCACACGCACCTTTCGGTGACATCTTGAGTTCGCTAAAGTATCTCTCGTTATCAGGAGAGCCCTGGTCGGACTGCGGTCAGGACAGTTGGGATGCGGACGACGAAGAAATTCAAAGCCCACCCACCACCCACTTAGTAGCCACTGTCGACGATCTAACCGACATGCTAGACTTCGACTCCGAAGACATCGACGGTATGGACGACGATGCCGGAGATGACCACAAACCAGCGCCTACTGGGCACTGGAAAGCCACCTCATCATATGACATATACATGGTGGATATCCCAAAGGATGGGAATGGTGAAAGAACAGCGGAGGATGACCCCTCCAAGAAACAGCCCAAGCGCCGGCGTCAGCGGCGCCGCTCTAAATCCCGCCACGGCAAGAATGGAGATTCCGGCACCGGAGATAATAATACCCCAAACAGTGCCGAAGACAACCCCCTCCAGCAAGATTCAGCACAGGAGGACGGAGAAGCCAGCCCTCACGAGAGAGCGACAAACGAAGAGGTAGAGGATGATAATTACATGCCTCCCTCCGGAGACCAGGCAAGCCTCGACGACGACGAATTTGTCGTGCCTGAGGATCCCGTCGAACAAGAGCATTTTAAACGCAGGCTTATGGCCACGGCAAACAGCCTCAAGAAAAAGCAGCAACAACTTAGAGCTGATCAAGATCTGCTAGCCGACAGATGGACTGAAGTCCTTGCGGCCGAAGTGCATGAGCTCGAACGCCCCTCCAAAAGCTACCCCAAACGCAAGCTGCTCCCCCGATTAGAGGAGGAGGCATACAAACCTGCATCACCAGCGCACAATACGGCTGACCGACCACCCCGTGGCCGCGACAGAGAGGCCTCTAGGCCCTCCACTAGAACCATACCCCGGCATCGCTCGAAAAGCACAAGGCCACAGGGGAACACTCTGGACTTGCGAGATATATAGGAGGATAAGGCAAGACAATCAAGATCGATCTACGGATCGCGTGGGCGCCCCATGATACGTGACGACAACCGTCGCGCTGGACACAACAAGTCCGGCCGGGCCAAACACAGTAGACAAAGCTCTTTTGAGCTTCGTCGTGATATAGCCTAATAAAGAGGCGCCGCACACCGACTATGCTTCACAGATGAAGTAATGGATCATCAAATCCCCGAAGGGTTTAAACCCGTGAATATTGAATCTTATGATGGCACAACAGACCCCGCGGTTTGGATCGAAGACTATCTCCTTCATATCCACATGGCCCGCGGTGATGATCTTCACGCCATCAAATACCTCCCACTCAAGCTTAAAGGACCAGCTCGGCATTTGCTCAACAGCTTGCCAGCAGAATCAATTGGGTGTTGGGAGGACCTGGAAGCCGCATTCCTTGATAACTTCCAGGGCACGTATGTGCGACCACCAGACGCTGACGACTTAAGCCATATAATTCAGCAGCCAGACGAATCGGCCAGACAATTCTGGACGCGGTTCTTAACTAAGAAAAATCAAATCGTCGACTGTCCGGATGCGGAGGCCCTCGCGGCCTTCAAACATAACATCCACGACGAGTGGCTTGCCCGGCACCTAGGACAGGAAAAGCCGAAATCCATGGCAGCCCTCACATCACTCATGACCTACTTCTGCGCGGGAGAGGACAGCTGGCTAGCCCGCAGCAACAACCTCAACAAAAATTCTGGCAGTCCGGATATCAAGGACCGCAATGGCAGGTCGCGTCGCAACAAGAGCAAACGCCGCATTAACGGCGGCGACAATAATGAGGATACGACAGTTAATGCCGGATTCAGAGGCTCTAAACCCGGTCAGCGGAAAAAGCCATTCAAAAGAACTACTCTGGGTCCGTCCAATTTGGACCGAATACTCGATCGCTCGTGCCAGATACACGGCACTCCCGAAAAGCTAGTTAACCACACCAACAGGGACTGTTGGGTATTCAAGCAGGCAGGCAAGCTAATTGCTGAAAACAATGACAAGGGGCTGCATAGCGATGACGAGGAAGAGACCCGACCGCCGAACAATAGAGGACAGAAGGGTTTCCCCCCACAAGTGCAGACGGTGAACATGATATACGCAACCCACATACCCAAAAGGGAGCGGAAGCGTGCACTCAGGGATGTATACGCGATGGAGCCAGTCGCCCCGAAGTTCAACCCATGGTCCTCCTGCCCGATCACTTTTGATCGAAGGGACCACCCCACCAGCATCCGCCACGGCGGATTTGCCACATTGGTTTTAGACCCAATCGTCGATGGATTTCACCTCACCAGAGTCCTAATGGATGGCGGCAACAGCCTAAACCTGCTTTGTCAGGATACAGTGCACCAAATGGGCATAGACCCCTCAAGGATTAAACCCACAAAGACGACCTTTAAAGGCGTCATACCAGGTGTAGAGGCCAATTGTATAGGCTCAGTTACATTAGAAGTGGTCTTCGGATCCCCGGATAACTTCCAAAGTGAGGAGTTAATCTTCAACATAGTTTTGTTTCGCAGCGGCTATCATGCTCTGCTCGGACGTACCGCGTTTGCAAAGTTCAACGCGGTGCCGCACTACGCATACCTCAATCTTAAGATGCCAGGCCCTCGAGGAGTCATCACGGTCAACGGAAACACTGAACGCTCTCTCCAAACGGAGGAACATACAGTGGCTCTCGCGGCAGAAGTACAGTGCAGCCTCTTAAGGCAATTCTCGAGTCCGGCCGTTAAGCGACCGGACACGGCTAAACGCGCCCGGAGTAACCTACAACAAGACCACCTGGCACATTCCGAGCACGCGTAGCAATGCGGCCCCAACCCTAGCCCCTGCACAATTGCAAGACTGGTCCTTCGCGTACATCATTACACTCTGGAGATACCATGGGCATAGGGGGAGGGGCACAACCACGATAGGCCCAGAATGCGGCTTAACCACACCAGGGGCTCTCAAGTGTGTCGTTCTTTTTTTCTCTTTTTCTTTTTTTTACCCACAGGACTCCATTCATCAGAGGCCCTGTCCGGCAGTAGACCTGCCAAACTCACGATGCAACAGCCAGGGAAGGAGAAAGGCTACGACGAATATCCAGGTGGTCTCCATTACGAGCATTAAATTTGTTTTATACACCATTCCGCAGCCTACCCCTGGAGGGGGACATGTTTAATAGTCCCATCCCTTGCTTACCGCACTATTTGTATCGTTCTGCATTCACGACAGTATTTCTTGAATAAACAATGCAGTACCTGTTTGCTTATAATTGCATTTCTTTCTTATACATATCTTCATTTAGGACATGTTGCATCCGTACACTTTGGTACGGCTAAATACACAAGGGCTTATGTTTCCCGCATCATGGTGTGATAAGTCCGAACACTTTCACAAGTGCGGCACCCCATACTTATAGCATTATATGCATCGGATCCGAATCATGTCTTGGGTCAATAGTTGGGTTTGCCCGGCTCCCATGTTTTGGTACCTTATGTTCCGTTGTATCGGCTAAGGTAGCACTGGGAGAACCACTGCGATTGCGCCCAGTTGAGCTGGGCGAGCGCCTCAGTGGAGAAAGCTAAAGCTGACCGTCATCATGAGGCGAGAGCCGGTCGCTGTTCGAGAGGTTTTTCTCGAGTCCCTAAAGACTTATGCCGCTTAGAGCAAGGAACCGGCTTTGTCTGGCCCAGGCGTGGATAGTGCCCCAAATTCGGCCTTCCGAACACTCAGGGCTTCGCCGAAATTTAAAATTATAGAATTCTATGGCTAAGTGAGAGTGTTCAAGCATTATAAGTCTGGTTGCCTCGTTCGTTGTGTTGAGCGCCTCCCTAGATGGACCCAAAAATGGGAACAAGAGTGCTCAAATTTATCCCGAACACCCCAGCACTCGTGGCATGGGGGCTGAAGCCGACGACTTGCCATCTCTCAGATTTGATAAACGGCCACACAGAAGGTAATATTTTAAATTAACAAGCATTGCTTAGCGCATATGAACAAAGTTTTCAGCGCACAGGATAACAAAATGCGAGTCTACTCAAATATAACATCTTTGGAGCACTCACCCGCAATAATGCGGGCACCCTTCAGGACACTCTTATAATACATCTCGGGCGTGGGATACTCCTTGCCCGGCGGTGGCGCGTCCGTCACAAGCTTCTCAACATCCATCTTGCCCCATTGCACCTTTGCGCGGGCAAGGGCCCGACGGGCACCTTCAATACAGGCGGAGTGCTTGATGACTACAACCCATGGACAAGCATCCACCAGCCGCCGCACCAGGCCGAAGTAGCTCCTAGGCATGGCCTCATTGGGCCACCGCCGAACCATGAGGCCCTTCATGGCCTGTTCGGCCACCTTGTGGAGCTCGACCAGCTGCTTCAGCTGGTCGCTAAGGGGCACCGGATGTCCAGCCTCAGCATACTGAGACCAGAAGACCTTCTCCGTCGAGCTCCCCTCCTTGGCCCTATAGAAAGCGGCAACATCGGACACGCTGCGGGGCAGATCTGCGAACGCTCCTGGAGAGCTCCGAATTCGGGTAGGTGATAGGTAATTCACACTCACATGCTTGCTTTGCATGAAAAATTCCTTACCCGCCGCTATTTTCTTCAACGCCTCGATTTCCTAGAGGGCCTTGTAGGCTTCGGCCTTAGCGGCTTTGGCACTCTCAAGAGTCGATGCAAGCTCGGACTCTTGAGTCTTCGAGTTGCGCTCCAAACTCTCATGTTTTTCCATGAGAGCCTGGAGCTCTTGCTGTACCTCCGCCACCCGCACCTCCTGCTTCTCTCGCTCGGTGCGCTCCGCGGCCGCATTACGTTCGGCCGCGGACACCGCCTCCTTCAGGGTCGCCACCTCGTTCGTAGCCCCTGCAATACCCACGTTATCCTTCCCATTCTTCTTGCAACCAAATCCTTTTCTGTAAGGTACAACTTTAATAAGGTGTTACTCACCTTCCTTGTCCTCGAGCTGCTTCTTGGCACGGCCGAGCTTGTTCTCGGACCGCTCGAGGATTTGCTTCAAAGTATTGACCTCCGTAGTCAGTGTGGCAGAGGTCAGCAGCATAGCCTGCAACCCCATATTGACATATTTTTTATGACTCCTGCGTATATCTTTTTAGATCCTTAGTCCGGCTTTTCTTTCCGAACACCGAACCGAGCATCAGGGGCTACTGTCTATGCAGTACTATTTTACATATATCCAAATTCTTACCTCAAAGCCTATTAGAAGGCTGCTGCAGGCTTCGGTCAGCCCGCTCTTGGCGAGCTGAACCTTCTGAATCACCGCACTCATGACGGTGCGGTGTTCCTCTTTGATGGAAGCACCGTAGAGCGCCTCCAGCAAGCTATCCGGCGCCTCCGGTTGGATGGAGGCCGCCGGCGTCACGGTCTTGCGCTTCTTACGAAGGGGCCGCCCGCCGGACTCCGGAACCACTACAGGTTCCGGTGCGGAGTCCGATGCAAAGTCCGGGAGGTTGCCCTGCGGCACCTCCGGGGCCTCCTCCTCTTGGCGGGTCACTTCCTGGGATCCCACCTCGGCATCGTCCGCATCACGGGGGGTGGAGGCGGTCGGAAGGGAATCCATATCCGATGCACCCAAGGACCCGCTCGACGAAGCGGGACGTTCATCCCTGGGCGGACTGCAGGGTTGTATGTGGCATTAAAAAGACACCATGTGGCGAAAAGAAAAACCATGAAGTTATTCGGGAGTCCGGATACTTACGATCTTGCCAGGGGCTTGGCCCTTGAAGGCCAGTCCCCGTCATCGTCGCCGGCGTTAGCAGAGCAGTCCGGGGGAAGAGTCCTTCCCTTCTTGGACCCTTCGGCCTCCCTCGTTGGGGAGGCCTTCCTTTTCTTCCTTCCCCCCGCGGGGGGAGAGGCCTCTTTCTTCTCCTCCTCGCCTTCGTGGGAGGATTCCGCCTTGGAGTCATCGGACGATGAGTCCGATGACACCTGAAAACGGGAACTCTTTCGAGTGCCCGTGGCCTTCTTCTTGGCCTTCTTCTCCGGCACCACGTGGGGTGCCAGAACCAGCAGCCCCGTTAAGCGGGCGTCCGCTGGGTCTTCTGGCAAAGGGGCCGGACAGTTAGTCCGCTCGGCCTTCTTCATCCAGTCCTGTCAAAGGAGAGGGAGTTTAGATCCCGCATAGAGTCAAACTATGGAAAACAAGTGTCACGTAAAGGGTAAAATCGCTTACCTCGCTAGCTGGACGCTGCGAGCTGAATCCGCGATCTTCGGTAGCGGATGCGGGAGCCTCGGCGCCCTTAAACAGCACCCTCCAGGCCTCTTCGTACATAGTGTCGAAGAGCCTTCTCAAAGTCTGGTGCTGCACCGAATCGAACTCCCACATATTGAAGTCCTGTTGTTGGCACGGGAGAATCCGGCAGATGAGCGTGACCTGGACTACGTTGACAAGCTTGAGCTTCTTGTTCACTAGCTTTTGGACGTAGGCTTGGAGTCCGGTCAGCTCCTCCGAATCACCCCATGTCATGCCACTCTCTTTCAAGGAGGTGAGCCGTATGGGGATGCCAGATCTGAATTCGGGGGCCGCTGCCCATTTAGGGTCACGCGGCTCGGTGATGTAGAACCACCCCGATTGCCACCCCTTAATGGTTTCCATGAAGGTGCCCTCGAGCCAAGTAACATTGGGCATCTTGCCCACCATGGCGCCTTCGCACTCCGCTTGGCTACCCTTCACAACCTTCGGCTTGACACTGAAGGTCTTGAGCCACAAGCCGAAGTGGGGCTGGATGCAGAGGAAGGCCTCACACATGACGATAAACGCCGAGATGTTGAGGATGAAATTCGGGGCCAGATCATGGAAATCCAGGCCGTAGTAGAACATGAGCCCCCAGACAAAGGGATGGAGTGGGAAGCCCAGTCCGCGGAGGAAATGGGAAAGGAATACTACCCTCTCATGGGGCCCGGGGTGGGGATGAGCTGCCCCTTGTCGGGGAGCCGGTGCACGATGTCGCTGGACAGATATCCGGCGCTGCGCAGCTTCTTGATATGCCCCTCCGTAACGGAGGAGGCCATCCACTTGCCTCCCGCTCCGGACATAGTTGGAGAAGGTTGAGGTAAGATGTGCGGACTTGGGCGCTGGAGCTCGAGTTCGCGGAGATGGATAAGCAAAGGAGAAAGAAGGCATAGGTAAAAGGGTGGATCTTTATCCCTTTATATGGGCGGACGAAACCATGCGTCCCCACCGGCCTGATAAAATTTGCTTATCTCCCAAGCGCCGCAATCAATGGCGCGGTTGGGTTACCCACGTCCGTATTGATGGGAATCTCAGAATAAGGGGAACACGATCTCTGCTTCGACAAGACGTTCCAAGGAAACCGCTTTGCTAAACGCGCTGAGGTGGTACAATAAAAACAATTCGAGTAAAGGCTTGGTGGTGGTGTGACGTCACGCCACAAAATACGTCAGCAGATTGAACTTGTGTAAATATTATTCTCTCTACGGTGGTATGTGGAATTTATTTTGCAGAGCCGGACACTATCCTAGTGTTCATGATCTTCTATGAATTATTCGGAGGAGGAACCCGCCTTGCAATGCCGAAGACAATATGCGTGCCGGACTCGTCGTCATTGAAGCCTGGTTCAGGGGCTACTAAGGGAGTCCTGCACTAGGGGGTGTCCGGATAGCCGAACTATCATCATCGGTCGGACTCCAAGACTATGAAGATACAAGATTGAAGACTTTGTCCCGTGTCCGGATGGGACTTTCCTTGGCGTGGAAGGCAAGCTTGGCGATACGGATATGTAGATCTCCTACCATTGTAACCGACTCTGTGTAACCCTAGCCCTCTCCAGTGTCTATATAAACTAGATGGCTTTAGTCCATAGGACAAACAACAATCATACCATAGGCTAGCTTCTAGGGTTTAGCCTCCTTGATCTCGCGGTAGATCTACTCTTGTAATACCCACATCATCAATATCAATCAAGCAGGCCGTAGGGTTTTACCTCCATGAAGAGGGCCCGAACCTGGGTAAAACATCGTGTCCCTTATCTCCTGTTACCATCCGCCTAGACGCACAGTTCGGGACCCCCTACCCGAGATCCGCCGGTTTTGACGCCGACAGTCGGCCACACCAAGAGGGTGCTTGGATCCAAGGGACTTATTTTAGTCTGACTAAAAATAGTGTCTTTAAGAGGCTAAAGTTCCAAGAACCCCTGACTAAAGAGGGGCTAAAACTAGTCTTTAGACTAAAAAAATGGGTACCCCTACTAAAATGAGGATTAGTCCTCTCTCTCCTCATTTAACTCCTCTCCTTTAACACAGGCGAGTTTTGGATTGGAGGGTTTGGAGGATAATAAATGCTCATTAACTTGATTTTAGTCTCTTTAGTATTTGGATCCAAGCATGGGTGAGGCTAGCAAGTTTTAGTCCCACTACTTTTAGTCATGGAACTAAAACGTATCCAAGCACCCGGCAGGAAATAGGGTCCAAAGTAGTCAAATGATTGACATAGAGCATTTTTATTTGTCAATCTAACCCTGCCATCCATACACCTATTTGGTTTAGAGTTAGTTCAGGGTTAGAATCTAACTCTAACCTCTAACTGAGTTGGAATTCTCCTCGTCTCGGTTCGTCGCCATCATACTTTCCCCATTCCTGTGTTTTCAGTATCCTGCGAATCAAAGAGGCCCTTTTTTGCGGGAAAAATCAAAGAGGCCCTTAGACTGGTTTAGGTCCAGTCATTTTTTATAAACGTGTTATGTCCAAAATTTAATGAACATGCTCCGGTTTCCACGGAAATAATCTAGTTTCATGTAGTAATTCATTCATTTATTTATTCTTCTGTGGGGGGTTTGCATGTAATTCATGATGTCTGAAATGTAAAGTACCCCGGCATATGCTCCAAGTCGTGCATGCACTACGACCCAGATGCTCTATGTCCCACATGTCGGCGAATGGGAGCACGTGGAAATAGCCTAGGAGTAGATATAGGAGGATAAATGCGTGAAAAAATATGTACTGTGAAGCGTAACCACGGTTCGAAAAGGAGACCTAAAGTGATGACAGCTATAGGGTGCACGCACGCAACTAGTGGTACCAGACATACGACTAATTTTTCCCTAAAAAAAGAGGCACGAGTGCTCAGTACTCCTATTCTATAAACACGAGTCCCATCTGACAACAGCATTCGTGCTACAGGTAGCTCTCCTCCCTCGTTTCTCTCTTGTAATTCTAAACTCGGCCGATGCCCGGTGGGCGGGGTGGGTTTGCTCAACTGCAGCCCGACCTCACAGTGAAAACGTTACGACTGGAATAAAAATGCCATATACTCCCTCCGTTCATAAATATAAGCCTTTTTAGATACTATTTCAAATGGAATACAACATACAGATGTATGCAGAAATCGTTTAGAGTGTACATTCACTCATTTTGCTCCGTATGTAGTAGTCACTTGCTGGAATCTTTAGAAAGACTTATATTTGGGAACGGAGGGAGTACTATACTAATAAAACATTAAGGCCAGGAGGCGATGCAGTGTTGGTTACAGGAGGAAAGAAGAAGAGATGCATCCATCGATGATGTCCACCTCCTCGACTCAGGGCGCCGGCCCACCGAACGGCGCCTAAGTAGCAGCGGCTTTCGTGGCCAGGTCGACGTGCTTCTGAATGATGGCGTCCAAAGATTCCATTTGCTGGAAGAAGGCCAATGTCTTTCTGTCCTCACTTGCCTTGTACTGGCCTATGTAGACGATTTCCTCGTAGACATGGTGAAAGTGCAACTATCCCTAGGTGGTTTTGGTAATTCATAAAAACATATAGCTCATTGAGCTAATGCTATTCCAAGATTATTATTTCAGGAAAGCTCAATGAATGGCATGGCATGAATGATGAAAGTGGATCCCTCAAAATACTAAGGACAAAGGATTGGCTCAAGCTCAAAAGCTCAAGACTCTTCATTTTATATTTTAGTGATCCAAGATCACATTGAGTCTATAGGAAAAGCCAATACTATCAAGGAGGGATGAGGTGTTGCTTAATGAGCCTCTTGCTTCATGTGCTTTGTGATATGCTCCAAAACCCTCAACTACTTTCCCACATCCACAAATGACCTAAACCCAAAGCCAAAATCGGTCACACCGATTCTTCCTATCCGGCGCCATCGATTCCAAAAGTCATAGCCACTGCCACAAACCCTAAGCAAATCGGTCTTACCGATAGGGATCTCGGTCTCACCGAGATGGGGTTGTAATCTCTCTGTTTCCCTTCATAACATTTCGGTCTAACCGAAGTGAGCAATCGGTCCCACCGAGATTGCAATGTAAACTCTCTGTTTCCTTTTTGTAACATTTCGGTCTCACCGGAAAGAGCTAATCGGTCCCACTGAGTCTACCTGACCAACTCTCTGGAAAGCTTATTACCAAATCGGTCTCACTGAGTTTGTGTAATCGGTCTTACCGAGATTACGTTATGCCCTAACCCTAACCGAATCGGTCTCACCGAGATGCATGTCAGCCCCACCGAAAATCACTAACAGTCACTAGGTTTACTAAATCGGTCCGATCGAGTTTAACGATTCGGTCCCACCGAGTTTGGTAAATTGTGTGTAACGGTTAGATTTTGTGTGGAGGCTATATATACCCCTCCACCTCCTCTTTATTCGAGAAGAGAGCCATCAGAATGAACGTACACTTCCAGCATACATTTTCTGAGAGAGAACTACCTACTCATGTGTTGAGGCCAAGATATTCCATTCCTACCATATGAATCTTGATCTCTAGCCTTCCCCAAGTTGCTTTCCACTCAAATCTTCTTTCCACCAGATCCAAAACCCATGAGAGAGATTTGCAAGTTGCATGCTTTAATTTCCGCTGCCTATATACTCTTTGCATGCTTGCTTGAATTGTGTGATGATTGCTTGACTTGTCCTAAAGTAGCTAAAATCTGCCAAACTCTAAAATTGGGAAAAGGTTAAGTTTTTATTGGTCAAGTACTATAATCACCCCCCTCTAGACATACTTCAAGGTCCTACAAGTGGTATCAGAGCTTTGGTCTCCATTTGCTTTGATTTCCATAGCTTTTGGTGGTCATAGCCTTGGTTTCACAACCTAGGAGAGTATGGCGTCTAGCGAGGGAAATTATCACCGTAGAGGTCCTTACTTTGATGGTACTAATTTTTCTAGTTGGAAGCATAAGATGAAAATGCATATTCTTGGACATAACCCCGCCGTTTGGGCAAATATTTGTATTGGCTTGCAAGGTGAATTCTTTGATGGGAGAGAATCGAACTGTGAAGCTAATGTGGAAGAATTGAAGATGCTGCAATACAACGCTCAAGCTTGTGATATCATCTTCAACGGATTGTGCCCCGAAGAATTCAACAAAATCAGCCGTCTTGAGAATGCAAAGGAAATTTGGGATACTTTGATTGATATGCATGAAGGTACCGAGTCCGTCAAGGAATCAAGTTGGATGTGCTCCAAAGTCAGCTTGACAAGTTCAAAATGAAGGATGGTAAAGGTGTCGCTGAAATGTACTCTAGGCTTGCTCTTATCACAAATGAGATTGCCGGCTTAGGGAGTGAAGAGATGACCGACAAATTCATCATCAAGAAAATCCTAAGAGCATTGGATGGAAAGTATGATACCGTGTGCATGTTGATTCAAATGATGCCAAACTACAAAGATCTCAAGCCAACGGAAGTCATTGGAAGAATTGTTGCTCATGAGATGTCACTCAAGGATAAGGAGGAACTTCACAATAAGTCAAGTGGTGCTTACAAAGTCTCATGTGAAGCCCCCACATCATCAAGTGAGAAACAAACCTTCAATGAAGAATTGAGCTTAATGGTGAAGAACTTCAACAAATTCTACAAGAGTAGAAGCAAAGAAAGAAGCTCCAAGTCAAGGTCTTACAATGACAAGAGATCTTCTAGTCGCGAGCGCAATTGCTACAATTGTGGGAGACCCGGACACTATTCCAATGAGTGTACGGCACCCTACAAAAGAACAGAAGATTCTCTAAGAAGAAGAAGCAAAAGAGAAGAATCACCACCAAGAGAAAGGAGGAGTAGAGATGATCATTATGAACGAAGACCCTCATGAAGAAGGAAGGATTCAGAAAGGAAGGACAAGTGATCAAGGAGCTACACAAAACGAAGACATCAAGCTCCTGTTGGTGAATGGGTTTCTGGCTCCGACTCCGACAATCACTCCAAGATAAGCTATCACTCCGGCTCCGAATATACTCAAGATGAAGGTGTTGCCGGTCTAGCACTTGTATCAACCAACTCCTACGACATATTTGATTCACCAAATGAAGGTGTTGCAAGATGCTTCATGGCCAAAGGTCCAAAGGTAACACATCCTGAGTATGTGGATTTCAATAGTGATGAAGATGACTTGCTTGTGGATGATGATTTACTTGTTGACAACTCTAGTGATGAATACTATGATGAAACGTCAATTAATCATGCTAATCAAGATAAAAAGAATGACAATGATAAGGAGACGATTGAGCTTCTAACTAAAGAACTAAACACTCTTAAGTTGGCTCATGAAACTATCTTCGAAGATCATCGAGAACTTTTAAGGGCTCATGAGAAGTTACGCTTTGAAAAGCTCAATCTTGAGCAAGAGCATGAGTTCTTAAAAGCAATCAATAATGATCTCCGCAAGAAAAGTTCTTCTTATATTGCCAAGCGTTTACTCTTATCTACTTACATGCCTCAAGTCAAGTCTAGCAACAAGTACAAGAAAGATACTTCCTCTAGTAGTAACAATAATAATAATGTCAAATCCAATATTGTTGCTTCTAGTAGTTCTCTTGATTCCACTAATGATTCTCTTAGCCAAGTTAACATGAGCAAGAAAATAGCTTATTGAAGGTAATTATAGAGAAGGGTGTTTACAAGAGCCTTGCCGGGAGTAAGTTATTCAAGGAAATTGTACGCAAGCAAGGAAGGCACCGGAAGAATCAAGGTGTTGGTTTTGAACGAAAGTTCAATGCCAATGGAGTTGAGTGGGAAGAAGATCAATACCCCAAGACAAAGTTTGTTCCTCAACAAGAGAAGTATGATCCTACTTCCTTCAAGGGAACACAAGTTCAAGATGATCTTCCACCACAAGACCACAAGAACAAAGGCAAGGACAAGCTTCAAGAAGAGATTGATGCATTTGAAGAAGCACCTAAATACTTGTTCAAGTGGGTTCCCAAGACTACATCAAGTTCTACTTCATCAAGTACAACTACAACTCCAAGGATTCCCATCAAGATGATGTGGATCCCGAAGAAGAACAACTAGAGAGTTCTTGAGCGTGACTCCGCCAACATTCTTCACTCATATCATTATGGCAAGAACAAGTGCAATCAACATCCACATCTTGCACCAGTTCAAGGAGTCACAAACCCTCATGTTGGAAAGGCAAGGGACAAGGTAACCTAATGATTTCATGGACATCATCTTGGGTGTGCATCACTCTATGTCTATGGATATTCTTGTTTGTTCCTTGTGGGACTAACCCATGTAGGTAAGTTGAAAGTGCAACACAGTCCAAAGGATTGCTCCAAATGATCTACATCAACATTGAGCATCCACATCTTCAACACCTACATGAAGTCATCATCGACAAAACCCAAGGTTAGTTCATCCCTCTAAGGGGGGATCTCACATCTAGGGGGAGCTTAACTCTAAGAATTGAGTCAAAGCAACTCTAATGGTGTGAACACATCAATGCATTATGTAAAAGTGGTAACCCCACTTGATCTTAAACGATGAGTATGACCTATGATCAAATGTTCTCATTTGACTCCTAAGTCAATATACTCATATACAGATGACCTAGTCATCGCCAATTGTTTGATAGATGCTAGAATTGGTTGTGCATGCTTTGCCACATATTTCATTTGCCATTTTATTGTGTGAGCATGTTGGTGCATATTTTTTACTCATTCAAGGACATCCACTTGTTGTTTTGATTGTTTGGTTTCTTTTCTTTTTGCCAAGTGGATGGACAAGAATGCCTAAGAACCTTCTTTAGCTATCTATGCTTTTCTCATCTCAAACTCTATTCATGCTACATCACAAAATTTGATCAAGTCAGATTCGAACCACTCTGTGTGAAGAGCACTCGTAGTCCCCGATTCGTCATAGACTTAAACTTCCAAAACCTCTTTGTGACTCTCGGTCTGACCGATTCCTCCATTGCGGTCCTACTGAGATCATTAAGTTGATCTGGGTTTTCAATCTCGGTGCAACCGATTTGAACTTTTCGGTCACACCGATTTGCTGTAACTATACACATTTATGCATCTCGGTGCCACCGAGTTGTTCCACTTGGTCACACCGACAGGGTCGGGCTATATATAGGCATGGGCAAAATTTTGGAAATTTCTCCGAAACCCTTCGCCCGCGCAATAGCTCGCTCTGCCATTGGAGGTCTCCGGATCGTCTCCTCGTCGCCAGCAGCCTCCTATCGCTGGTTTTCGCCACCGTCAACGGATTTCGTCCCTGCCGTTGCCGCCGTAGCGAGTCCACCGCCAAGTTAGGGTATGGACTCAATCTTTGTTCTATCTATGTCTGATTCCTAGCACACTGTATTCTTATTGATTCTTGCCACGATTGAGACTCTTCTACCCAGTCAAAGTAATCCATAGATTAGATGAGATTCAAATTTTTAGTGTTAGGTTTCCGCCGAAACCATCTCGGACCCACCGAGTTGAAAAACTCGGTCTCACCGATTAGGCTTATGCCATTGCACTAGTGACTCTCGGTCTGACCGAGAATTACTAATCGGTGCGAACGATTTGAGGATTCTGTGGAACCCTAGCAGTCTCGGTGCCACCGAACTGAGACTCGGTCTAACCGAGATCATCAGTTTAGGTTCCAAAACTGCTTCAGTGTCACCGAGTTTGAAAATCGGTCAATCCGAAATGCTTTCTGTGGAAAACTAAAACTGAACTTTTGAATCATTCTTTTGCAAAAATCTCTGCATTTTGTGATGCTCATCTATTCTATCTCATCTACAACTCGTCACAGGGTCAGCAGTCAGCTTTTGCAGTATGTCAGATCAGAGTTACAGCCAGAACAGGTCAGAAGAGCAGATGGACTTGAGTGAGGGCACTAGTCCATCAACTACAGATGAAGGGAGCAGAAGTACTCCAAGCAATTTGCCTAAGGCTGCTACCAGGAAAAGGAGGAAAAGAGCTTCAGATTCAGAGGATGAAGATTACAAAGCTGAGGAAGATGAGGCTACTTTCAAGTAGGTAGTTCTCAAGAAAGAATATGGCTCTGCACAGAGCACTAAACCAGGTCTGAAGAAGAAAGTTCCTGCCAAGAGGACACCAATGCCAAAGACCAGAAAGTCCACTCAAGTGCCAGCTCGGGCTCAACCCAAAGAGGCACCTACAAGGAAAGATACATCATCCAAACCTCAGAAAGTTCCTACTGGAGAGACTATGAAATTCACAATTGAGTTAGAGGATGATGGGGCTCAAGACAAGAAAAAGAAGAGAGCTAGAACCACAACTGCCAAGGTTCTTGGAAAGCCCTCTATGAGAAGAGATTCTGAAGAAGAGGAAGAGGATGCTGCACCAGCACCTAAGGGACCTAAGCTTATGGGTGATGCAATCAGATCAGGGGCTGCAACATCCAAGCCCAAGGATGCACCCAAAGCTGCCTCCAACGCCAAGCAAGTTCCAAAGAGGAATACTAGGAGTATTCCAGCTGCTGAGAAGAACAAGGCCCAGTGCCCAATGTTGCCGAAGAAGAAGATGAAGAAGGTCAAGTCTTAAGAAAGCTCAAGCCCAAGATACCAGACCACAATGATGCCCATCCTGTGGCTGAGGACATGAGAATCAGGAAGGATTCAGGGCTGAGACTGTGGAGGATGGAAGATCCATATGCTTCAATAAGAAGAACTGCTTTTGACTACAGGTTCCATACAAAGGAACAACAGGACTTCTATGAAACAATTCTGTTGGACAAGAAGCCCATAGTTTCTGACATGAGGTGGGTCGACTGGACCTACATCAAGGACAATGAGCAGCACTATCCTGGAGTGCAAGAAAGCTTTGTTTCTTGTGGAGTTGCTGATTATGTTGGACAGAAGTTCACCCACTGGAATGATGAGCTTATCATGCAGTTCTACTCCACAGCACATTTTTACCTAGACGGTAGAATTGTTTGGATGTCTGAAGGTACAAGGTACCAGTCCACTATTGAAGAATGGGCAAGTCTGATAAATGCCCCCAAGGAAAATGAGGATGACCTAGACATTTATGCAAAGAAGAAGATGGATCACAATTCAATGGCTCACATGTACAAGGAAATCCCAGACAAGGCAGTAGAGACTCACAAGTTTGGATCAGTTCACTTTCTGCTGTCAGGGTTGCCAACCATCAATTGGATCCTGAGGCACACCTTGTTGCCCAAGTCTGGTGACCATAACATGATCAGAGGGCATGCCATCAACATGATGCATGTGTTTGATGTGCCACAGAAGTTCAAAGTCATGAGCCCGATGATTGAAACAATCAAGAGGACTCCAGCAGATCAGTAAAGGAGCTGTGGATATGCACCTCAGATTCAGGAATTGATCAACTCAAAGATGGGCATAGGGAGATATCAGTTGGATAAGGAACATTTTCCACTTTATCCAGACTTTGAGGACAATGAGGTTGTCATGAATGAAAATGATCCACAATCAGTTCAAGCTCAGGAGAAGAAGGAGAAGTCAAGGAAAGAGAAGGCTGCCAAGATGCCAACTCAAGAGGAGGCATCTGAATATTTCTTGAAAACCAAACAAGAGCAGCTTGGTTACTTGATAGCATCTACACTGAGGATTGAGAAAGGACTGGCACCCTCACTCAGAATCAGGAGAGCCTTGAGAGAATCATGGAACTCAAATTCCATGACCTAGATGTAAAAGTAACTAAGATTCAGTCAGTGGTAGAGCAGCTGCAGGATGATATGCAGGAGAGGCAGGGCAAGATTACCACCAACGTGTTGGCCAAAGTGCCCAGAGCCCAGAGGTCAGTTGTAGTGCCAGTGACAGACACTAGAGCAACAACTTCAGCACCAGCTACTGCACCTACAGTTCCAGTGCAACTACCTCCGGCATCCACTCCAGCACCCTCTACTTCAACTGAAGCCTTCGTCCTTGGAGTTATCAGGACACCACCACCAGAAGATCAAGCCTGAGAGTCGATCTAGCACTATGCATTTTCTATGAACTTTTTGGTAACTTGTTGCCAAAGGGGGAGAAAAATGTATAGATCATAGGCTTCGAGAGAGAGAGAGAGAGAGTGTTGCTTTTATTCTCTCTTGCTTTATTTGGTGGTTTTACAAACTTTGTTTGCTTTTGGTTGAGATACTATGCTTGTGAGACATTGATGATCATGTGTTTGATCATAAGCTACACTTATGCATGTTTGATGATATTATCCTATCTACCTTATGTGATCATTCACTATGCTTGGTGATGAGTGCATGTATTCAATGTTTATTATTTTGAGCGCTCCACCAAGATGTATGTGACATGGAAGAGTAACCCATGAGCCTAATTCATTGTGCATTTGCAGTCCAAAGCAAATCTTAACCCATGCACAAATTTAGGGGGAGCTCTTGCTTATCACATACTTCTCAAAGCGACAATGTTATTCAATCTTATTATCATTTGTCGAAGCTTTGATCTATATGTTGTCATCAATTACCAAAAAGGGGGAGATTGAAAGTGCAACTATCCCTAGGTGGTTTTGGTAATTCATAACAACATATAGCTCATTGAGCTAATGCTATTCCAAGATTATTATTTCAGGAAAGCTCAACGAATGGCATGGCATGGATGATGAAAGTGGATCCCTCAAAATACTAAGGACAAAGGATTGGCTCAAGCTCAAAAGCTCAAGACTCTTCATTTTATATTTTAGTGATCCAAGATCACATTGAGTCTATAGGAAAAGCCAATACTATCAAGGAGGGATGAGGTGTTGCTTAATGAGCCTCTTGCTTCATGTGCTTTGTGATATGCTCCAAAACCCTCAACTACTTTCCCACATCCACAAATGACCTAAACCCAAAGCCAAAATCGGTCACACCAATTCTTCCTATCCGGCGCCACCGATTCCAAAAGTCATAGCCACTGCCACAAACCCTAAGCAAATCGGTCTTACCGATAGGGATCTCGATCTCACCGAGATGGGGTTGTAATCTCTCTGTTTCCCTTCGTAACGTTTCGGTCTAACCGAAGTGAGCGATCGGTCCCACCGAGATTGCAATGTAAACTCTCTGTTTCCTTTTTGTAACATTTCGGTCTCACTGAAAAGAGCAAATCGGTCCCACCGAGTTTACCTGACCAACTCTCTGGAAAGCTTATTACCAAATCGGTCTCACCGAGTTTGTGTAATCGGTCTTACCGAGATTACGTTATGCCCTAAGCCTAACCGAATCGGTCTCACCGAGATGCATGTCAGTCCCACCGAAAATCACTAACGGTCACTAGGTTTACTAAATCGGTCCGACCGAGTTTAACGATTCGATCCCAGCGAGTTTGGTAAATTGTGTGTAACGGTTAGATTTTGTGTGGAGGCTATATATACCCCTCCACCTCCTCTTCATTCGAGAAGAGATCCATCAAAACGAACCTACACTTCCAGCATACGTTTTGTGAGAGAGAACTACCTACTCATGTGTTGAGGCCAAGATATTCCATTCCTACCACATGAATCTTGATCTCTAGCCTTCCCCAAGTTGCTCTCCACTCAAATCTTCTTTCCACCAGATCCAAAACCTATGAGAGAGAGTTGAGTGTTGGGGAAACTATCATTTGAACACAAGAGCAAGGACTTCATCATCAACGCACCATTTGTTACTTCTTGGAGAGTGGTGTCTCCTAGATTGGCTAGGTGTCACTTGGGAGCCTCCGACAAGATTCTGGAGTTGAACCAAGGAGTTTGTAAGGGCAAGGAGATCGCCTACTTAGTGAAGATCTACCGCTAGTGAGGCAAGTCCTTCGTCAAGTAGTCTAATCACCCCCCCTAAAATCTGCCAAACTCTAAAATTGGGAAAAGGTTAAGTTTTTATTGGTCAAGTAGTCTAATCACCCCCCCTCTAGACATACTTCAAGGTCCTACACGTGGATGTGCAGGTCAACTGTTTCTTGCATGGCGAGGCGCTGCGCGGCGAGCGCAACCTCGAGGTGCACATTCTTCGTCGCGACCTCCGGCACCCGCAGGGCCACCAGGGCTTGAAAGAGTTCGTCACTATGGAGGCCGATGAGGGTGGGAGGCAATGAGGGGCCTGGGCGCGCGGGCTGGAGCATTACGGCAAGGTTGTCCACGCGCTTCTTGACGGTGGTGAACTTGCGGATGGAGTTGACCATCATGTCGTCCATGCGAGAGGCGAAGCCGGCGTCGGCGAGAGCTATGATGCCTGCCGTCTCCAGCACCGTCTGGAAACGCTATGCAGTGCAGGGCCGCAGGCCGGCACCTTGGATGATTTGGCATAGCTGACTGCCGCTCGCGTCCATCGCCTCCATAGGTGCTTGTGGCTTCTGGTCACTTGGTCTTGGATTGGAGTGAGCAGTGTTGCGCAGAGACTTGGGAGTAGATGGATTGGAGTGGTGGGGCACCTTTATTATATGAGAGTCCAAACTCTATTGCATTCACATCGTGCTGGCTCTATTCTACT
The DNA here is from genome assembly GCF_002162155.2 of Triticum dicoccoides. NCBI lineage: Eukaryota > Viridiplantae > Streptophyta > Magnoliopsida > Poales > Poaceae > Triticum > Triticum dicoccoides. Next base: position 265,608,652 of record NC_041381.1, on the reverse strand, counting down.
TCTCCAATTAATTCCCTCTGCATGTAATTGAGGATGCATCATTGACCGTTCAACGTCTCGGGAACCGCTACCCTCTCCCTCCTTGGCATTCAAGCACCTATGGACCCGTCGACGGTGAGGTGCCTATCGTGAGTTCGTAAATTTCAAGATGATAGTGTCGTGCGTGTGTGCGTTCATAGGGGTGAGTGTATGCGCATGTATATGAGTGCTTGCGTCTGTACTGTGTAAAAAAACATAAATGCCTGTCAAAAAGAGACTAGTCAGAAAACTCAATATTGTGCACCTCGGAGAAGAAAACGATAGAACTATTACGTATTTATTTATGGTGCAGATTCACTCATTTTGCTCCATATGTACTCCGTCTCGGTGTAGTCTAGTCAATTGTTGAAATCTCTAGAAGGGCAAATACTCCTTTCTAGTTTACAGGGTTATACTAGCAAGTAGTTGTACGTACTACTACCTCTGTCTAGGTGAATAAGTCATTCACGTAGTTCTAGGTCATCGATTTAAGGAATTAAATATGTGTTATATGTCATGAAAAGTATATCACTAGATTTCTAGATGGATGTAGTTTCTAAATATATATATTTTGTCACATATAATACATATTTAGATAGTTAAATCGTCGACCTACAACTACACGAATGACTTTTCATCGAGACGGAGGTAGTAGTACAATAGTGGGCTCACATAGCAATTTTGTCTCATGCAAGAGCCTGGCTATATGCGTGCTCCAATGTTCGCAACTGCAATGTTCGGTTTGCGCTTAGCTCTTCGCCTCTTCTAGAAGACGAATAATGATGTTACTACTACTACTTCTACAGTGTCGAATCCACTGCTGCATGTCCATCCACCGCGAGCGGGACGGATAGCTTGTTGTAGTACTACTAAGCAAAAGCATGTCCTCGTTTGCAAGCAACCTCGCACATGGGCGAGGGAGAAGGCGTGTAGTAAAATCAAGCTTCTCCTCGTTGTATGAGTTGACGCGACACATCATAGCACTGGCCCCACATGCTTGCCTCTAAACTTGGCAGAAAGAGCCGCAGTGTACAATATATTTGCTGCAACCTCTAACATTTACCACCACAAATTAAAATATATGTGGCCATATGCATTGTTCTGATGCAGAGGCCGGGGACTCCCCCCTTTAAAAAAAACAAATTAAAATATATATTCCTGTCTTGACCAGATGAGCGTGAAAACTACAAATCACCAGGGTGAAAGGTAGGGCCAGAAGACTATTTTAACTTTTTTTAAAAAACTTCGAGACGGCCACATAGCATGGAGCCAACCCGAACGATTTTAAGCTTACAGGCACGGTACATGCTATCCTAGACTACTCTACACATGAAACTGCCACACGAGCGTCCGGGCTGCGCTTGGCTCTTTGCCTCTTTGGGATGTCGAACAATGATGGAGTACGACTGCACTGGAGGAGTACTACAGTACGCTTCTAGCCATCTGACACCGATTGAACTGCTGCATGTCCATCGCGTGCGGGAGGGAGAGCATGTAGCGAAAGCTTCTCCTAGCCTTGCCAGCCACCACGCTCATGGGCGAGGGAGGGATGCTCCTGCCTTTGCGTGTATGACAGGTGGGCCCGACAGATGTGTGGCCAACCTGTCATACAGCCAAAGGCAGGTGGGTTAAGTCCGTGAGGGAGAGGATAATCAAACTTCTCGTTGATGTACGAGTTGACGCGACACATCAAAGCACTGCACTCGATATATTTCAATAATTTGTGTTTACCGATGCATTAATTACAATGCATGGATGCATGCCGTGACTCTCGTTTTGATACATGCATGTGTTGATTTAATGCATCTTGAAGTAGTATAAAATATGTGACGGTAAAGCTTTGTAATACCCCGACCAAAGTCGAGAGATGGTTGTGCACGAGGAGGGCGAGATCATGCAGACCGAGCAGGACCCGACGATGGAGCTCTCTAAGGTCTCGATGTTCCTCACCGTGCTCCACTGCCCCTTGTGCCTCCGCCCCTTGACGCCTCCAGTGTATGAGGTTCAAACACACCCCGTCTGTTTGGCTGATTGAGCAAGGTGCAGGTTTCTTGATTGATGTGTTGTTCGATTGATTTCTGCAGTGCAAGGAAGGGCAACTGGTCTGCGCAGACTGCCGCGTCGAGCGCCCCGGGAACCAGTGGCAGCGCCAGAAGTGCGAGCGCGGCGGTGGCTTCGACGTGCGGAACACGGCGGTGGACTCCGTCCTTTCGTTGGTGAGGGTGGAGTGCCCGCACGAAGGTTGTGGGCTCTACGTCACTTACCACAAGCTGGCCGATCACTAGAGCGTGTGCCCGCTCGCACCCTGCAAATGCCCCATGCCCGTCTGCGGCTACGAAGGCCCGCCGCCGGCACTCTACCACCACATCAGCACCGCGCATCCCATGCCCGTGCACAGGATCCAGTACGGCAAGGTGCTCTAGCTGCAAGTGCCACTGTCGGAGCCACATCTCTTGATGTTCACGGAGGAGGACCGCCGCGCGTTTTTCTTGGTCGGCGGCATGCTCGACATCCGCGCGCCTATCACCGTGTCGGTCTTCTGCATCAGATCGGGGCGTCCCCACTGCTGCACTACGTGGCCAAGCTGTGGGCGAACGGCCCACCGGGGGAGCCCAAAGGCACGACCGACGCCGTCAAGGTGGAAATGGAGGTGACAAGCAGCAAGGATCCCGGCGATGTCGACATGCAGGAGCTGATGTTCTTGACAGTTCCGCCCAAGCTGCTGGCCGGGGCTAAGCTTGTGTCCCTCCATATTCAGATTCACAAGCTCACATCCTAAATGTTTGTACAGTGCCTTCTGTTTATCATAGTAATATGCTAATATAGGGATTACCTTGGTCTACTTTAGCTTAAGAAATGGTGGGTTTTGGTGGCGATGCGGCAATTACTTCGACATCAGATCAGTAATTTCCAACGGTCGAATGGATATTTTGTGTCTGTTGGATATAAAGTTCCTTTGGGTAAGAAGTACTACTTGTCATCAAAATGGATAAAAGGAGATGTATGTAGACGTATTTTAGTTCTAGATACGTCCCTTTTTATCCATTTTGATGACAAGCACTCCCTCCGTTCCACAATACACGCCTTCCATTTGTCAAAATATAGATGTGTCTAGACATGTTTTAGTATATAGGTACATCCATGATAGAGCCAATCGGATGGTTGAAAACACTACAATTCGTAGCTACAGATGTGTGTCTGACTCCCAGATGCAGAGGCCCGGGGTCATCATCCTCCTTTTCGAGAAAAAACAGACGCGTGTGTGAGAGGACGAGTGCGTGCGCGCACGTGTTCTCTTCATGTATAACGTACTCCTTCCGTCCGAAAATACTTGTCATCAAAATGGATAAAAATATATGTATCTCAAACTAAAATACGTCTAGATACATCCCATTTTATTCATTTTGATGACAAGTATTTCCGGACGGAGGGAGTACTAATCTCAGAGTACAAGTTTTTGTGGGTGGCACGATGGTGCGTGTGAGAAGTCCCGACATATAGGTTTAATGCATCTGAAAAAAAGACTAGCCTAGAGCTCGCCACGCGGCTATTCCTGTCGAACGCCCCATTAACCGTAAGATATGTATACGATAATGCCAATTATTGCACGTACACAGCAGTACTCCGTCCTTTCCGGTTTATAGGTCTTAATTCAAAAATCTCACCAACCAAGATGGTGAGTGGTGGAATATTTTTTGTAATTTGCAAAAGCACCTAATTGATGCTCTTGTTTTTCTCAAAAAATTATGTTTATCAATGCATTAATTGCAATGCATGCATGCATAAAGTACATGCATTGGTCAATTTTCTCTTAATACTTGCATGCAATGATTTAATGCACCTTGGAATCTGAACATGTGTTGGGGAACAACCAAATTGAGCCTTATAAAATGGAAAAACTAAAATTTTGAGATAAGCCCTATAAAACCGGAAAGGAGGGAGTAGAAAAAGAAGTACTCCATCCGGGAATAGTGCCGCACTTCAAGACTAGAACCGTCAATAAATTTTGAGCTTGCGTCTCGTCACATTCCAAATTACACCATGCTATATTGAATTGCAAACCTGTCCACACCGATCACAACCTAAACGGTCTCCCACTTAGGAGCGTATTAGTACCACGCTATATTAAATTGCAAACCTATTCACATCAATCACAACCTAAATGGTTTCCCACTTAGGAGCGTATTAGTACTCGGTTATAAATACTAGTATGCTAGGATGACTGCACATTCCTCCTCAACTCCTCATCCAGAAAAACAAACAAGTCATTCAACATCCTTCCCTTGCGTCTGCCATGGCCAGCGTGAGTTCTGGATCGAGAGATTGCCACCAGGGAGAGGCGAGCATGGAAGCGGAAGCACGAGAGATGTACCGTCTTGCTGCGAGAGCAGCCAACATGTCCTGCCATGCGGAAGTAGGAGCACAAAGGTCCCGCCGCGCCGCTGAAGCAGCACGGAGGTCCCGCCATGCCGTCGATGCAGCAGACTAGTTCGGCTGTGCCGCGGAAGCAGCAGAGATGTCCCGCCACGCCATGAATGCAGCAGCGATGTCCCGCTGCGCCGTGGCGGCCTGGGAAAATTTCTCGCGGGCAGGCGACGACTGTTACAGGCGCATGCATGCGATCGTCCATAGCCATATGGAACAGATCTCCGACTGGGCGAGGTTGCAGGACGACATGAAAGCCTCGTTTGAATAGGCTACTGGCGTCATCCGGCAACTAAGGCAGGGCCATGAGAGGCTCCGAGCCGAGCGCGACCAGCTGAGGGAGAAGATCGTCTGAAGTGCAGACCAACAGGAGGAGACCAGTGCCTTGTTGAAGAGGACCGGCGTCATCGTCAAGAAACTTATGGACGAGAATGACATGCTCCGCAACAAGCACCAAAGGCTGGTGGAGGAATCCGTGGATGTTCTCAAGCAGCGTCTTGAGGACACGAAAGAGCTCATCGCCGCTTGCCGTGGAGACTAGTTCCCGCGGCCTACAGCAACGCATCAAGAAAGTAGAGATCAGTGAGCCAGATCCTTGTCTTCCTTCTTCTTTTGCCCTTGTGTATTTCGGGAGTAGCCGCATGTGGCTTTTTTAATTATCTTTCTAATTATGTAAGACAATTAATCATCCTTATCTTTCTGTGGAAGATCAATGTTGCGAGGCTAGAATGAAGAAAACTCTTGTTGTGGCGACCCTAACGTTGTTGTTCTTCTAGTTGTTGCTGGGCTTCCTTCAGTTTCCTGGTTTCTTTTGATGTAATAATCGGTTTAGGATGTGGATTGTGTCGTCGGTTGTGAAATGTTGGGTTCTAGCGTGGATGTTTGGCCTTTGTTGGCCTCTTGGGATGTTGCAATTTAAATCTGGTAGCTTTTAGTCCTTCGTGTTAGGCTGGAGTTGTGCTGAACTTCTTGTGAATTGGTGGTGGTTTTCAGTAATGAAAATCAGAAGGGGCAAGCTCTTCTTTGATCAAAAAAAATAATCGTCCTTATATATTGATCAAATCGTCTTTGATCAATAAGGTCCATTAGATCTTACATCAAGATCTGTGCTTTCAGATTTTCTTTTTTCTCTCTTAAATCTTAGTCGAGTGAGACATAGCCACGCCATTAAACAGAGGCTCGGGCGCCATTAATGGAGACCTTGGGAGAGAGGTGGACGGCAGATGGAGGTCAAAGGGCTCTCCTCTCGATAAGCACGCACAGGGGTCTGATCGCACGCCTCTCGTACTCAAATAGCTACCCTGCATGGCACCTCCTAGCTAATAAAAAATGGGGACGCGTGGCGGCACGTAAATGGTACTAGTAAGTAGAACGCCCACGGTTTCAATAATACTTGTGTTTCCGATTGTAACTTGACAGCACTTGTTCCAAAATTACTTTGTTGATCGTTAATGTGTGTGCCTTCGCAAATCGAACTGCAAATATACCACAACATGTTGGTGCCATGTCATGGCACCAAGCCAAGTTTCATTATTTTCATGCGTGTTTTGGATTTACAGGAATTAAAAAACTAAGTTTCTCAATGTTTCCAACCCATCCACGACGCCCAGAATTTTGAATTTCAATCCCATTTCTTGCATGGAACCTAGTAATTTACCCGAGGACACACATGTGATTTTTCAACCAACTTTGGTGCATTGGAACATGTGCTTGTATTTCTAATTTGAATTATGCACACAAAGGTGACACGTTCCCTCCCAGAACCACGAGCCTTCTTGAGAGAAGCTCCGATTTGCAAGAAGCTTATACCAAAATTTGTTCCTATTCGGCCATATTTTTTTACCACGGCATGGTACTACCATGACATGACACCATGCCAAGTTTCATGATTTTAAAACCAAGTTTCTCAATGTTCTCTACCGAGCCACGATGCCCAGATGTTTGAATTTTATTCTCATTTTTTGCATGGGACCTACTCCCTCCTTCCATCTATATAGGGCCTAATGTGTTTTTCAAGACAACCTTTGACTATTGACACATGAGATGTATACTATGAAAATTATATTATTGGAAGCTCCTTTGACATACAAATTTGAAGGTATGCTCTGTGTAAGTTGCATGTCATATATTATTGCTCTAACGTTTGGTCAAAGTTAGCCTCGAAAAACACATTAGGACCTATATAGATGGAAGGAGGGAGTAGAAATTCACCCGAGGACACAAATGTGATTTTTCAACCAACTTTGGTGCACGGGAGCATGTGCTTGTAGTTCAAATTTGAATTCTGCACATTAAATGAACGAAAACTCAATTAATGTGTAAATAAGGCCAAAGGAAGCCGGAATAATTCCAAAATTTAACAGGGCACTCATGTAGTTCTATGTTGCCTTTGTAAATAAACTCAAGGGTGACAATGTATATCATTTCGCACTCAAAGGTGGCACGTTCCCTCTCAGAACCACGAGCCTTCTTGAGAGAAGCTTTAGTTTGCAAGAAGCTTATACCAAAATCTGTTCCTATTCATCCAATTTTTTTACCACAACATGGTAGTATCATGACATGACACCCATGCCAAGTTTCATGATTTTCAGGTGTGTTTTGGATTTACAAGAATTTTAAAACCAAGTTTCTCAATGTTCTTGGCCGAGCCACGATGCCCAGATGTTTTAATTTTATTCTCATTTCTTGCATGGGACCTAGAAATTCACCCGAGGACACAAATGTGATTTTTCAACCAACTTTGGTGCATGAGAGCATGTGCTTGTAGTTCAAATTTGACTTATGCACATTAAATGACCAGAAGCTCAATTAATGTATAAAAAATGACAAATGAACCCAAAATAATTCCAAAATTTAACAGGGCACTAATGTAGTTCTATGTTGCCTTTGTTAAGAAACTCAAGGGGGGGCAGCGTATATCGTTTCACTTAAAGGTGGCACGTTCCCTCTTAGAACCACGATCTTCCAAATCGGCCCAATTTTTTACCATAACATGTTAGTGCCATGACATGACACCATGCCAAGTTCCATGATTTCCAGGCGAGTTTTGGATTTACATGAATTTAAAATCCAAGTTTCTCGATATTCTCGGCCGAGTCATGATGCCCAGATGTTTGAATTTCATTCTCATTTCTTCCATGGGCCCTAGAAATTCAACCAAGGACACACATGTGATTTTTCAACCCACTTTGGTGCACCGGAGCATGTGCATGCAATTCATATTTAGATTATGCACATTAAAAGTCCAGAAACTCAATTATTGTATAAAAAGACCAAATGAACCCTAAATAATTCCAAAATTTAACAGGGCACTCATATAGTTCTATGTTGCCTCTGTAAATAAAATCAGGAGGGAGGCATCGTATATCGTTTTGCACACAAAGGTGACACGTTTCCTCTCGGAACCACGAGGCTTGTTGAGAGAATCTCCGGTTTTGCAAGAGGCTTATACCAAAACTTGTCCCAATTCAGCCAAAAATTATACGTATGAAAACAGGGTTTAGATTATCCCGAACATCTCACTACCTAGACCAATAATGTACTATGATTTGAATTCAACATAAAATGGATACACATATTTGAATTGGAGAGCGTATGGTACATGTAGTTCATAGTGAAATATGATTACTGCTATATGCATGTTTTTTGTTATCAAGATAATATTTTAATTATTGTATAACTTGACAACAATCGTATTCAAATAAGGAAAATTGATTCAAATTTAGTCCATATGGTAGACGACAATATATATGTTGACATGGTGGAGTAAAATGTTCATATATGATGGAAGATCAAAATGTACGACTACATCAATTATAAACCGCAAGGTCACCTAACGATATATTCGAATTCAACATAACATGGATTCAAAAATTGAAATTCAAGATCAGGGCATCTTTAATTATATAAAAAGGGACATTACTCTTTCTTTGGTGGGAATTAATTTGTTTTTTGTTGTTGTTGAGGGAAGTGCGAATCAATTTGGTACTGTGGAGGGTAATCTAGTTCTCCCTATTTTTTTACATTTTTCTTGTAGTTTTTTCAATGGCATCTATAGCAATATAGTAAAAGTCGACATGACTCTCTTGTGTCTTGTATGGATTGTTTTTTAACGTTAAGTTTGTTCTACCGAACAAGGAATCTGCACCTTATTATCCCGAAATTTTCAAGCTCGAGTATCTTTTGTCTCACCTGCTTTGAAACTCCCACTTCTTCAATCCGCGCCGCGCCTTGTTATCCCGAAATTTGGACGCGCGCGAGCACTCCCTCCTCATCCAAAATCACTCCCGCAGCCCAGACATGCAAAATCCCCCTTCTACCCCTCAGCAGGAAATGAAGCTCCATGTCGCGTTGTCAAAATCGATGGGGTATGCAGGTAACTTACCCTACATTTCGGACAAGCGTCTCCCTAAGCTTGGCTCCCCCCTCCCCCTTTGCCCCCCCATTCGTACACCGAGGCCGCCAAAACCCACAAAACCCCACGCTCCTCCATCGGCCTCCCGACCGTCGCCTAGCCGGAGACTCTTCCTTGACTACGTCGTCCACCGCAAGAGCTCGCCGTCCCTCATCCACCGCATCGGATGAGGATCCGTTGTCGATCTTGTCGTCCCGCCGGATCAGCCGCCCTATCCTCCACCTCCAAGGAGCTGCCCTGACGTTCTCCTCGTCTATCGCGCCACCTCAATCCCCACATCGCCGTCTTAACCTGCCCCACCTGAACCGCAGCACCCTCACCAATTCCTCCGATGAAGCCGAGGCCAACTCGGCACCACCAAGGAGGTACTGCACTCACCGCTGCATTTTATCTTTTATTCAATCTCACGGGGCTGCCGGTGCTCGATACCAAGCAGACATGGCGTGTCTCCATCGACGGTGTCGTCGACGGCCATATCATCCACGGCGTCTCTCCCCCATGTTCTTGCTTCCTCGGCTGCGACTTCCACAACGGCACTAGCTGCAACTGCTCCGGCTCTCGCTCGCGCTGCGGCTCTGTTCTTGTTGTCGGTGTCGCTGCTGCACTGCTCCTGCTTTCGTTCATGCTCCTGCTCTGCTCTTGCTCTCGCTTGCACTGCTGCTGCTGCTACACGACCTCCGGCAGCTACAGGAGTTGCTGCTTTAGCACTCGCTCGCGGTACTACTGCACGACTTTCTCTCTGCTAGTGCGTTCCCTGCTCGAGCGTCTGCTGATTTAGATCACTGCTTCTCTGCTACTAGTGCTTGAACGCCCTAAACATCTATTGCAGTGCTCTGTTACTAGTTCAATCAGTTTCGACAGTAAATTTCAGTTTCGTCTGTGAAGTTCATTTTCTTCAGTTAAGTTCAGAGTGTACAGTACTTACAACATCTGTCGGAGCGGCCGTGGCGCAGCTGATGCATTTTACATTTTGAACTTTTTGGTGATGTATTTTACATCATCTATTGCAGATGATATTAGGGTCCCACTTCAGATTAACATTGTCTGTCTTGTCATGATTTAGCCTCGTCGCCGTACACCTTAAAGGAGCTGCTCCAACGACGGAACCGTCCATCACAGCGGAGTAGGTCCCTCGGCGCCATTTCCAAAGGCCTCGGATCTTCTTCCCCGCCTCCGACAGTCACACCAGCATGATCACCATCCTCCATGTCCAACCCAATGATGCTGAGGTCCACAAGGCTATGCCAAAGAGGTTGTACACTTGTCGCATCACTTTGTTTCTCCATTCCTCTGTTCTTACAATTCATGTGAGCCAAACACCCAGGTTGACTGAAAACCTATGTTTCCACATGCTCTGTTTTGCACGCGCATTCCTATCCTATTCCTGTGTTTTTCCTGTCCCTGCATTTATAGAATCCTCCAATTCTAAGGAGCCCTTACAGATTTACTTCATTTTTAGATAGGCGTCGAAGAAAACTCTGTGTGTTATGTCCTGCTCCTGCCGTGCCGTCATCCAACCCACCTGCGATGCACCATCAACACAAGCGTTCACTGCAGCAGAGATCCCCCCTGCAGACTTTCTTTCGCCGCCTGAGATCATCTTCCCCGTTGCCCGCAACCACGCCAACTGCATTACCATCATCGACTAAGAGGATGAACCTGAGGACTACACAGTTCCGGAAGAGAGGTCGCAGTCTTTCGTGTTGGCTTACGTTATACATCGGTTATTATTACCTGCTACTTTATCGTTCAACCTTGAGTTTTGAATTGCCCATGGGTCTCATATTGAGCCAGCAACGAATAGTATCTGTCTAATATCTGGTTCATCTAGGGTCTTCTATGTGGTTCATGTTGGGTGGGCAACAAACAATAGATGATCCATTGTCTATCTTTTTAAACTGAAGCTATAATCTACCTGCTATCATTAGTTTTGGATCCATCCACTCATTTGCTACAATCAGTCTTGATTTTTGCATGCACCCCTTAGGCCTTACAAAATCTAACTTTTTTTTGTTATGCATGTCAGATATTGTACACAGTCATACTGAACATGTAGAGAAAAAGAGAAGACTGTTGCGTGCGAATATAATGTCATGCAGACGCCGCTCCATGGTCGGCGAAGTGGCCCTCCCTCTCCTGCATTTCCAGATTGTATTCCAGAGGAAGATAAATGTTCAGATGGAGATTCAGAAGGAGCCAACGACGCCTGTTTACCACCTGAGGTGTTTGCTCTAACCTTGCAGGCTGATGTTGGTCATATCATGCATATGGCGCCTTGCATTGCTTACATTATACATCTTATATGTCATCAGCTTAGTTTAGATTTGCTTTGTGTGAATGCCACCTGTTTGGTTTCTATATGATACTCCCACCATTCCTAAATATTTGTCTTTTTAGATATTTCAACAAGTGACTACATACGGAACAAAATGAGTGAATCTACACTCTAAAATATGTCTATATACATCCGTATGTGGTAGTCCATTTGAAATCTCTAAAAAGACAAATATTTAGGAACGGAGGGAGTATATGGGAATTATGCAATGCCATCTTCTTTAGCCAGGCATCATATACGTGAATCATGCAATGTCATCCTGTTTAGCCAGTCATCGTATATGTGAATTGTATCGTGCCATATTTTTTCCATAATGTATTCCATTTGTCAACAATGTTTATACATTCATCTACTCTTCCTGTGCATCAGCCATTTGAGTCGGTCATGGAAAAATCTGGAGTGAAAACAAGATCTTCTGAGTAGTCAGTGCTACCTGTCGATGCAGATTTCTTGCTGGTTACAGATAGCTCCTCAGATGAGGATTCGGAGAGAGATGACCAGTCGTATCCCCCCCCCCCGCGAGGTGCATGCTCTAACTTGGCTGGGTTATATTGCTCATATCATGCATATGGTGTCTTGCATTGCCATGCCATGGTGCTCGGCATCATATATGTGAATTATCGCATGCCATCTTTTTTTTCCTTACGTATTCCATTTGTCGACAATCTGTGTATATTGAACTACTCTTCATGTGTATCAGCCATTTGAGCCGGTTATGGAAAAATCTGGAGTGAAAAAAAGGTCTTCAGAGCAGGCAATGGTACCTGTTGAAGCATATATCTCGATGGTTACAGTGAGCTCCTCAGAGGAGGATTCAGAGACAGATGACCAGTCCTATATCCCACCTGAGGTGTCTGATCTAAGTTGCAATGTTTATATTTCTCATATGATGCATATGGTGTCTTGCATTGCTTAGTTTAGACATCATATGCACAATATTGAATTCTATCTGCTTAGTTTAGAGATCATACATGCGAGTGCCAGCTTCTTAGTATATGAATCAATTATGTCAATTATATCATGCCATCCTGTATACTTAGACAACATGTATGTGAATTATTTCATCCCAACCTATTTTAGAAAGACATCATATAGTATTGTTATGTCATCCTATTTAGGTACTCATCATATGTTGAATTATGCCATTATATCCTGTTAAGTTATCCATCATATATCTGAGACTGTGTCATGCTATCCTGTTTAGTTAGGCATCATATATGTGAAATTGTGTCATGCTGTCTTGTTTGGTTAGACAACATATATGTGAATTACCACATCTGTCTATCATAGAATGTCGGTACGTTCAATTTCTTTTCTTGTTTATAAGCCATTTGAATTGGAGGGGGTGATGGCAGTATCTAAGGGAGCAAAAACCCGTTCTTCACAAAAGACAGTGCTACCCATCGATGCAGATAGAACCATGGTTGTACTGGCCCACAAACTAGCCCCACCACACATAATCGAGACTCTTCCAGATTGCACACTTACACCGTTGGGCAGAGAACCAGCTACAACCCATCTAACCGCAACCCCAGCGGATAGTAACCCACTTATAGTTGACAAAGCACCATGTCCACCACAGAGTACCCCCACACGAGCAGTTTGTAAAGCTACTGTAGTGCCCAAAGCACGAAGACCACCACAGCTAACCCAAACTCCATGTTTAAAGCAGAAGAGCAACTGTTCTCAGGTCAGATTCCATAGCTATGGTCCATACTCCTTTGCTGTTGCATCACTGTATTTACTCATACGAACTACTTTCGAATTTGAAGGATCCAATTGAAACTCCAATGGCGCAACAGGTATGTTTTAAACCTATTTCTTTAACTGGATTGTTGTTCTAACTTCTTGCTCTATGTTGATTTCAGTTTAAGTTGTATAAACAGTTATGTTCTCATGTGATGCACATTACAAGTGCTGCCAATGCTGTGTAGTTTCTCACACTTATATTCTGTCTATGATGTTGTGTCTTAAAAATATATGAGTTGAACTCTATCTCTATCTTGATTAGGGAACATAAACTAGAATGATATGGACAATACAGTGACCATAGTACATAGATATATGTTTGTTTCATGTTGTTATCCTGTCCACCTTACTACTGAACCGGTTTACCAAAATGAGTTTCGTATACTACAAGATAAACATGTGATGTGTCTGCATGTTTCTCTTGTAGTATGCAAACAGAATATTGGAGAAGAGCACCCCACTATGCAATGGTAGAGAAAGTAATGCAGATAAGGTTCAAGATAGTGAGACAACCCTGTTGGTCTCCAAGAATGGTGATAAAAACGATCTTGTAGATAGTGAGAAAACCCACCAGTCTACGTTGATGTAGTGTTCGAGTTACTGGCCAGTACCGCTGGCACAAGCTCTTCGAACTCGCTGCCTAAATCACTTCGGCTTCTTTAGTCTCAGCTACAAGCTGAAATGTATCAGTCAGCTGTGCTGCGGCAAGAAGCCAAAGGACCGAGGAAGTCCCTGTAGAATTCAGATGCATACTTTCTTGTGTAACAGGAAGCGCTGGAGGATTTAAGCGCCAAACAAGAGAAAGTTAATAAGCTTGCTAAGCATCTTGCCAGCATTATGGGTATCCACGATATTGTTTCATGAACTCTTCTGAAGTGGTTTCAGTTCTGGACTTGTTTTGATGCGGCGTTTATATGCTGCTTTGTTCCCTATATTTGCACTAGTGGCGAACTTTGATGCCCAGTGGATGTAATATGTGTAATAGCCGTGATAGCCTAGCATAAGTTGCTTGCTTATTTATTTCCTTGTTGTCTTGTTTATTTGTTTGCTTGTAGTCAGTGCAGTTCCTTTTCCGTGGTTTGCCAGTGGCTGCAATAACCTATTTTTTAAAACTAGGCCACAATAACCATGGGCTAATATTTACTATAGTGACACTGGGCCTCCTACGGGCCGTAGAAATAGTGGTCCTTCTACGGGCCATAGAAACAGTAGGCCTCCTATGGGCCGTAGAAACAATGGGCCTTCTACGTGTTGTATCATCAATGGGCCTTATACGGGCTGTATGATTGAATGGCCAAACATGGGCCAATAACAGGCCGAATTATGGCTATAAACGGGCTAGAGTTGGAATCGTCCGTTCATGGGCCGACCATAACGGGCCAACGCTTAATAGGCCGTATTTGATGATGCTATGAAAACGGCCCAACGTATTAACGGACCACAAATGGGCCGACTATAACCACGGGCTGAATTTGGCCCACAAGCAGAAAGTGACAGTAACAGGCCATAAGTAAACGAATGCTGGAAATGAGCCCAAGAATAAATGGTCTCTGAGAAGGCTGAAAGATAACATGGGCTGGAAACGGCCCAACAGAATAATGGGCCGTTAATGTGTATAAAGTGATACACTGTTCATTATGGGCCAGTTTCACCATGGGCCGTTAATGGGTGTAAAGTGATACATTGTTCATTACAGGCCAGTTTCACCATGGGCCGTTAATAGACCAAGAGTTACATAGAGCCTCATATGGGCCGAAAGACTTCATGGGCCATACATGGGCCAAAAGTGAAAACGGGCTGGAATCATATTGGATGGCCCAGATGACGCTACTAGGCCTAATTCGGATAAGGCGTAACGGGCCTTGGGTTAGCGGGCTGTAAATGGGCTATATGCGAATAGGCCGTTAAAAGGCTTTCCATGGGCCGGCCCGCTACCTTTTGACCAAGTCAAACGGGCCGGCCTTTTCATAGGAATGGGCCTTTGTTGGGCCATGCCACGTGTTGAAGTAGTATAGGCGCGTTCTGTCCAATGAGTGGATGACATCTGTCCCAACGATGAGCCGACACGTGTTTCCTCCAGCCAATGATGATTTTACATGTGGAAAATCCCCATTGGTCAGGGCTGTTAACGGGTTACGGATCCAAAATCTGACCCGATAGCTTAACGGCGTTCCGTTACGGTGGATGGCACGTGTCGGTCACCCTTGACGAAATAACTTCTGTGACGCGCGATTTATCATCATGGAAGTGGACACTTCCATGATGATAATTTTGGTAATGTCATGGAATACTTCTACGACAGCACAGGTATGACTATCTTAATTCTGTCATAAATTTGTCATGTATGTACATGCATGACAAAAAATGCGACCTACTGTGACAAACACGTATCATCACGGAAGTGTATTTTTTTGTAGTGTCTTGTAATACTCATATCATCAAGATCAATCAAGCAGGAAGTAGGGTATTACCTCCATCGAGAGGGCCCGAACCGGGTAAAACATCATGTCCCCTGCCTCCTATTACCATTAGCCTTAGACGCACAGTTCGGAACCCCCTACCCGAGATCCGCCGGTTTTGACACCAACATTGGTGCTTTCATTGAGAGTTCCTTTGTGTTGTAGCGGTAAGGCTTGATGGCTCCCCCAATCATCTTCAACGATGCGCTCCAGGGGGGGTTCCTTCCCGGACAGATCTTCATATTTGGCGGCTTCGTACTGTAGGCCAACTCGCTTGGCCATCTGGCGCAGATCGATAACTACGCCCCTGGCCATTAGGTCAGGTTTGGAAGCTTGAACTATACTGCTGACATTCGCGGAGACTTTATCTTAGACGGATTCGAAGCCATGTCAGGCGCACCGGACAGCCACAACGGGCATGACTTTAATCTGCCATCAGACACTATTCGGGAGGTCGCGCCTGCGGCAGTGCCGGGAATCAATCCAGAGCAGATCGTTCCCTCCGAGGACGGGTGGATGGACCCCGCCATGGAGGTCGCGCACTCATCAGCGTTGGAGCCGAACACTGAAGCCACCTCCTGTGAGGATGGAATCCTCGGACCCTCGGACTCGTCTCCGGCCACAGGATCCAAAACCGCGTACGTCCATGCCTATCGAATCTGACTAGGCACCAGTCATGGAGTTCACCTCCGCGGATATTTTTCAGCACTCGCCCTTAGGTGATGTGCTAAACTCATTAAGGTCTCTTTCCTTGTCGGGAGATTCTTGGCCGAACTATGTCCGGCTCGAGTGGGATGCGGATGACGACGAAATTCGTTACCCACACACCACCCACTTCATAGCCACTGTCGATGACCTAACCGACACGCTCGATTTCGACTCCGAAGACGTCGACGGTATTTATGACAACGCAGGAGAAGAACAGGAACCACCGCCCACTGGGCGCTGGACTGCCACCTCATCATATGATATATATATGGTGGACGCACCAAAAGAAGGCGATGGTGACGATGCAACAAAGGACAATCCCCTCGATATGCCACCAAAGCGGCACCGTAGACGCCGCTCTAAATCCCGCCACAGTAAAAATAGCGACAATAGCGCAAGAAATAATAATACCCCGCGATGCCCTCATGGACCCAGCGATGGAGCAGGATGAACCAAGGGACGCTGAACATAGTGCGGATCCGACGTTAGATGATGCCGATCCCGAGGGTAAAATTCAACAATCTGTCTCTGGAGAGGAGAATAGCCCGGACGATGATGCACTCATCATCCAAGGAAAACTCTTGGAACAAGAGAACCTCCACAAAAGGCTTATTGCCATCGCGAGGAGCCTAAAGAAGAAGAAGCAAAGGCTTAAGGCCGCGCAGGATACGCTCAACCGCTGGTGGAACAAAGTGCTCGACATAGAAGAGGAAAACGGCGGTGATCGTCACACAAAGAGCTATCCAAAGCGCAAGCTGCTGCCCGAATTCGACGACGGGGCCATAGAGCCCATTCAGCCGAAAACGACCGATCAGCCGGACCGACCGCCCCATGGCCGTGACAAGACGGCCAATGGTGCCGCACACAAGACAGCACACGATTTACGTGAGCTCGTGGACAAAAATTCAGGTATGGCCAGATCCATCTATGGATCTAGGAAGCGTGCTTCGACACAGGATCAGAGCTACCGAAACAATCACATTGATCGAATACCAGCTAGGAATCACCACCGAACACAACAACCGTCGACAGCATGCCACGACAGATCCAAATACATGGGTGCCGCACACCCCCTGTGCTTCACCGATGAGGTGATGGATCATGAATTTCCGGAAGGATTTAAACCCGTGAATATAGAGGCATACGACGGAACGACAGACCCTGGGGTCTGGATCGAGGACTTTATCCTTCGTATCCACATGGCTCGCGGAGACGACCTCCACGCCATTAAATACCGACCCCTCAAATTGAAAGGACCAGCTCGGCACTGGTTGAAAAGCCTTCCTGAAAACTCAATTGGAAGTTGGGAAGAACTTGAGGATGCTTTTTGGGCCAATTTTCAAGGGACCTATGTCCGACCTCCGGACGCAGATGACCTAAGTCACATAATTCAACAGCCTGGAGAGTCAGCCCGAAAACTCTGGAACAGATTTCTTACTAAGAAGAATCAAATAGTCGATTGCCCGGACGCTGAAGCCTTAGTGGCCTTCAAACACAGTATCCGGGATGAATGGCTTGCCAGACACCTCGGCCAAGAAAAGCCGAGGACAATGGCAGCCTTAACAAGCCTTATGACCCGCTTTTGCATGGGCGAGGACAACTTGCTGGCCCGTAGCGGCACCTGCGACCCAGGCACATCCGAAGTTAGGGATGGCAACGGGAAGCCGCGACGCAATAAAAACAAGGGTCGAAACAATGATGACAGCCCAGAGAACACGACGGTCAATGCCGTATTCAGGGGCTCTCAACCCGGTCAACGGAAGAAGCCATTTAAAGGCAGTAGAGATGGACCGTCCAGCCTAAACAAGATTCTAGACAATTTATGTCAGATTCACGGCACCCCCGAAAAACCTGCAAACCACAACCACAGAGAGTGTTGGGTCTTCAAGCAGGCCAGCAAGCTGAATGCCAAACAAAAGGGGAGGGAGACACCAAGTGAAGACGAGGATGAGCCTCGCCAGCCAAAAACTGGAGGACAGAAAAAATTCCCTCCAGAAGTCAAAACAATGAATATGATTAACGCAACTGACATTCCAAAGAGTAGGCGCAAACGCGCACTCCGAGACGTATACGCTGTGGAGCCTGTCGCCCCCAAATTTAATCCCTGGTCGCCTGCCCGATCACCTTTGATCGCAGGGATCATCCGACTAGTATCCGGCACGGAGGATCGAATGCCTTGGTGCTCGACCCAATAATTGACGGATACCATCTCACACGAGTCCTTATGGATGGCGGCAGTAATCTAAACCTAATATATCAGGACACTATCCTCAAAATGGGGTAGACCCTTCAAGAATCAGCCTAAGCAACACTACCTTTAAAGGAGTGATACCAGGCGTCGAGGCCCACTGTACGGGCTCTCCAGTACTAGAGGTTGTATTCTGTTCCCCCGACAACTTCAGAAGCGAGGAACTAACCATCGACATCGCTCCATTGCGAAGCGGCTATCACACACTACTCAGAAGAACGGCCTTTGCTCGTTTTAATGCAGTAGCGCAGTACGCCTACCTTAAACTTAAGATGCCCGATCCACGCGGCGTCATCACAGTTAGCGGAAATACATAGTGTTCCTTACGCGCGGAAGAATACGTGGCGGCTCTAGCAGCCGAACACTAAGCGGTCCCTCCAACCAAGATAAATGGTCGGTCGTCAAGACCACGGACACGGTTAGACGAGTCCAGCACTCCACCTAATGTAACAGCCCAGTTGGGATTTCCCCATAAAAGATGCTAGGGGCTGCCCGCAAAAAGAGCCCATAGTTTGGCTCGACCCTATCAATACAATAACATATTGCATTTTCATGCTTCATTCAGATTAATGAACTCCTCGCACGAAGTCTTTCACCTGGGTTTTTTCTTTTTAGATATGATCATCGTGCTACACCCTTGCAGGATACGGCACAACAGAGATAAAGGCACAGACGTGCAGCAGGGCCCCGCTCAAAGGTTTCTTTTTAGATTAAGACCCTGTGTAAACCTTTTTAATGATCTTGTTGCTTCTTCCCCTCCGGAAACTTTATACAACCGGGAGGGATACTGGCGTTTTCGGCATTTTTGTCACACCAGACTATTGGTCATACCTGGAAACTTAGGGCTTTTTATCAAGGGCGTTATTAGCCCAGTACACATTATAAAGTCCGAATACGTTAGGGAGTGTTCGGCGTCACGAGTTTGGCCTTATATGCATCAACTCCGAATCATGTCTTTGGTCAAATGTTGGGTTTGCCCGGCTCCTGTCTTTTGCTACCTTACGTTCTGCTCTATTGGCTAAGGCAGCACCGAGAGAACTACTGCGATTGTGCCCTGGTTCATCTGGATGAGCACCTCAGTAGAGAAAGCTGAAAATTGACTGTCATGATACAACACGAGATGGGTCAACCACTCGATGACCCAGCGGAATCTTCGTGATTCCTCCGCATTAACGAAGGACCGGTTTCCCAGTCACGTACATACGCGCACCATATCCGAATGAACGCGAAAGTTTCAGGGGCTATATAGTAGCCCCACCGTCAAACTCCTATGGCTAAGTGAAAGTGTTAGAGCTATATAGTCCGATTGCCTGGTTTGCCGCGCTATCTCCTCCTTAACGGACCAAGACATTGGATCAAGTGTGACTACGCGTTTTCTTGAACACCCCCGCATTATATGCATGGGGGCTGAAGCCGACGACTACAAACTTTCAGATTATATACATACATAAACGGCCGCACAGGAGGCATTATAATACTTTCCGGCAAAAGTATAAGCACGGCCTTTATAATCAAAATATAATTGCCTGTACAATCGAGATACATGTCGTTCGAACATGGCACTCTTCGAACACTGAGCCTCCATTAAACGGGTGCCTTCTAAGACTTCTTCAAAATAGTGCTCGGCCGGTCTTGGCCTTCCGCCGCACCCCGGGTTGCAATAGCGGTGGTTTCCATCTTAGTCCAGTATGTTTTAACATGGGAAAGAGCCATCCGCGCACCCTCTATGCATGCCAACCTCTCCACAGCATCGATATGCGACACATCACCAAGGAATTGTTGCACCAATCCAAAATAGTTGTCCGGCCTTGGTTCACGTGGCCAAAGATGATCCACGACAGACCTCATAGCAAGCTCGGACAACCTGTGGAGTTTGGCCCATGCAGCCATCTTTTCATTCAATGACAGGGGACGCGTCGGGGCACTGAACTGCGACCAGAATAACCTCTCAGCCTTATGTTCTTTCCGATCTTTGAAAAACTCGGTCGCATCAGCAGCACTCTTTGCCAGGTCCGTATACGCGTCCGCCGTACTCCACAACTGATCCAGAGGGGCATACTTCGGATCTCTGAATTTAATCCGCAACAAATCGGGCTTCCCAGCCACGATATCTCCGGCTTCAAGAAGCTCCTCCCTTATCCCCCTCATATCAGAGAGGATTTCCTTGGCTGCCTCCAAGGCCTTCTTCAGGTCAGCCGCTTTTTCTTGATTTTCCTTTTCAAGGAGCTCACGGCGGTTGGCGGCATCTTCCAGCTCGGTAGCCATATGGGCTATCTTTTCTTCACTCTGGCGATGAGCAGCCTGTTCAGCTCTTAACTCGTCGACCGCCTTTAGAGCGGCCGCATCACTTATTCGGGATTGGTCCTTGGCTCGAGCAAGCTCCGCCCGAAGGGTCTCCACGGCATCAGCTCCATCTGTAGTCTCAGGATATTATGGATACTAGTATCATGCTCCTCTTAAACATTAGCTGACAAGACGAATATACATACCCTGGGCCTCGTCAAGCTGCTTGTTAACCAGTGCGATGTCGGCATCGGCCATGTCAAGCTGCCACTTTAGTTCGGCAAAATCAGCAGATCAGTTAGCCACCGGACCATCAGCCACCTGCACATAAAGCAGCGTGCTTATTACCAGAGATTATGATCCTCTGTTCGCCACGTTGATGGCAACCAGAGTCTCAGGGGCTACTATCTATAAAGAGCACACTTAGCATGTGCGGTTGCGTACCTCAAAGCCTCTCAGCAGACTTGTAAAAGCTTCATTCAAACCGCTTTTCACGGATGAAATCCTCTCAACCACCGTACCCATTAAGGCACTATGTGTCTCTGAGATGGCCGCTCGCTCCAGAAGGCCCATTAGTGTGTCCGGCTGCATGCTGGACAATCCCGGAGTCCTCCTGAAGCTCTCTTTGGGAGCCGGATATTCCAGACTCTGGGCAGCCGAAGTGTCAACTTCGGGCCTTGGTGGATTAGGAGAAATCCTCCGTGACGACACCTCGGGGTCGTCCACCCCACGTGACGGGGAGGCAGGGGGAGGCGTCTCGCTCTCCATCATCTCCAGAGGAAGATCCCCCGAGGACGAACTCTGTGGAGAAGGGCTACGAGCCGGACTGCAACAAATATGTTTCGGTCATTCTCCTCAGAGACAAAACGGGGTATATTTACCGAAGTACTCTTTTAATTACGGCTCGGTGGAGGGCTAGCCCCCTTGCAGGCGCTGTGCGGCAAGAACACCCTCGGGGGCGGAGCCCGTTGGCAAGGTTTTCTTCCCTCGTTTAGAAGCCTCCGTTTCCAAATCTTCGGAGGCGGCCCTTTTCTTACCTTGAGGAGAGGGGATTTTAGGTTCCCCATCCCGATTATCCTCCTTCATGGAGGCGCTTACTCCCCCAATTTGGATGCGTAAAATATGAGACCCACCTGTGGCTTCTCTATTCATCCCCTCGTCCTGTCCTGATGGCACCTAATACGGCGCGCGCTCAAGCATCTTTGTCAACAAAGGGTCCAGCGAGCCTTCGGGGAGAGGGGCCGAACACCTATTCCTCTCTGCCTTCCTTAGCCAGTCCTGCTAGGTAGCAATTTTTCAGAATGATGTTATAATAAACATAAAGGATGGTGTGTTCGGTAGAGGAATTACTTACTTGGGTATCCGGGCGGTTGCAATTAAGACCCACGTCCTCGGTGGTGTCCGGACACTTTATTCGTGATCCGAAGAATGACCCATACATCTCTTTGAGCGTCATGCTGAAGAATTGTTGAATGGTTCACGGTCCTTCCGGGTTGAACTCCCACATACGGAGAGGACAGCGCTGGCAGGGCAGGACTCGACGAACCAGCATCACTTGCATTATCTTGACAAGACTTACATCCCTCTTAAGGAGGTCTCGGATGCGGCTTTGGAGTGTCAGCACGTCGTTATTCAGCCCACAATCCAGCCCCTTGTTGACCCATGACGCCAGTTGTGGCGGGGGACCCCAAGCGGAACACTAGAGCGGCCGCCCGCTTTGTACCTCGGGGAGCTGTGATGTAAAACCACTCTTGCTGCCATAAATCAGATGTTTCCACGAAAGAACCCTTTGGCCATGGGGCGTCGGTGCCTTTGCTTATTATAGAACCTCCGCACTCTGCGTGACGCCCGTCAATCATGGCCTCACATTGGAGGTCTTGAGCCACAGGACGAAGTGGGGGGTAATGCGGACAAAGGTTACACACATGACGATAAACAACATGATGTGAATGATGGAATCCGGAGCTAGATCATGGAAATCTAGCCCGAAATAGAACATAAGCCCCCTCATGAAGGGATTGAGACTAAAACCTAGCCCTCGGAGGAAGTGGGAAATAAATATGACACTCCCGTTGGATTCGGGAGTGGGGATGACCTGCCCTTGAGCAGGCAGCCTGTGCGGAATTTCGACGATGAGATACCCGGCCTCCCTAAGTTTCTTGACGTCCTCCTCTATGAAGAAGGAGGCCATCCACCAGCCTTGAAGGTTGGATCTGGACATGGTTGAAGGTCCAAATCACTTAGCTTAAGCCTTGGGTGTTGGAACTCGAGGTTTGGGAGGGGAAGGATCAAGCGTGGGAAGAAAAGGACAGGCCTTGGCCTCTTTATAAAGAGGACGAATATCAAGCGTCCCCCGCATGACCATTTGGGATTTGCCTAAATCGAGGGAGTCATATTAAACAAACTCGGTTGTGTTACCCACAATTGTATTGATGAGAATCCCGTGATAAGCGGGACACGATCTCTGCTTCTACAAGACGTGCCAATAGAACTGCCTCGCATTACGTGTAGTGACTGGTTATGAAAAACAGTTCGAATAAAGATCGGGCCGTGGTGTGACGTCGCGCTATGAAAAGCCGTCAGCAGATTAGATTTGTGGAATATTGTGCTCTCTACAGTGGTATGTGGAATTTGTTTTGCAGAGCCGGACACGATCCATGTGTTCTAAATCTTCTATGGAGTATTCAGAAAAGGAACCTGCCTTGCACTGCTGAAGACAATCTGCGCACCGGACTCATCGTCATTGAAGCCTGGTTCAGGGGCTACTGAGGGAGTCCTGGATTAAGGGGTCCTCGGACAGCCGGACTATATACTTTGGCCGGACTGTTGGACTATGAAGATACAAGATTGAAGACTTCGTCCCGTGTCCGGATGAGACTCTCCTTTGCATGGCAGGCAAGCTTGGCAATTCGGATATGTAGATCTCCTTCTCTGTAACCGACTCTGTGTAACCCTACCCCCCTCCGCTGTCTATATAAACCGGAGGGTTTAGTCCATAGGACAACAACAATCAGAATCATAGGCTAGCTTCTAGGGTTTAGCCTCTACGATCTCGTGGTAGATCAACTCATGTAATACTCATATCATCAAGATCAATCAAGCAGGAAGTATGGTATTACCTCCATCGAGAGGGCCCGAACCTGGGTAAAACATCATGTCCCCTGCCTCCTGTTACCATTAGCCTTAGATGCACAGTTCGGGACCCCTACCCGAGATCCGCCGGTTTTAACACCGACAGGGTCCACGACCGCAGGAAGTGCCTCCTTATTATGCGGAAAATAATGATTCCTGCACCTGACAACAGAGAACAACCGGAAGGGCCACCGTATTTCCCAAAAAAACGTTCCCCCCTGACTGCTGGGACCCACCAGCTAAATCTTCGCACACAAGGAAGTGCATCCATATTACGAGAAAAAAATGATTCGCCCCCCTGACTGTTGGGACCCACCAACTACATCTTCGCACACAAGGAAGTGCCTGACAGTCGGGGCCCACCTAGTCGAAGCGTATGTAGCATTGTCATTCTAGTCGCGAACGAGTACGTACATACTGGTCGATGTAGAGGTGTGTACGTGTCATAGTAGAGGCACGCACGTAGCATGTACACATACGTACAACGGCCAGGGTGCAAGAAAGAAAATACGGCCATGTACGTACATATTGGCGGGGTCTTGAATGCTTACTCGTGCATACGTACGGCCAGGGCTCGTGTACATGGCTGGGTCGGAACAGAGAAACTGCGTCGTCGTCGTGTTCATGGGGAGCCAACCGGATGGGTCGGAAAGGAATGGATCATCATCTTCATCGGGAGGGCTTGGACGGAGCAACCGATGGAAACGAGGCCTGGCGTACCGCAGAACGGAGGAAACGGCCTTGTGTTCGACCTGCCGCAGTCGAAACGGGATCCTGTTCATCGGGAGGGGTCTGGCGTACCACAAAACGGAGGAAACGGACTTCTGTTGGACCTCCTACAGTTAAGACGGGGTCTTGTTGATTGGGAGGGGTGTGGCGTACGCAAAACGGAGGAAACAGACTTGTGTTGGAGCGCTACGGTCAAAACAGGAGTCCGTCCATCGGAAGGGGTGTGGCGTCCCGCAAAACAGGACTCCACGGGGTACTGTTCATCTCCACCATCGACCTCCTCTAGCTTCCAAGGGCTACTGTTTATCCACCGTCGACCTCCTCTAGCCTCCACCTACAAATGTTCATCCACGCGCTCCTGTTCATCTAGCCTCCACCGCGCGCTCCTCCACAGGCTATTGTTCAACCAGCCCTCTCCTTGAGGTCCTGTTCAACCACCCCTCCATGGGCTACTGTTCATCCAGCCCTCCACCGGTTACTGTTCAACCAGCCCTACACCGGCTACTATTCAACCTTCCCTCCACGGGGTCCTGTTCATCCAGCCCTCCATGGGGTCCTGTTCATCGACGCCCAACCGACTCGATCGGTCCGGGTCCTGTTCATCCAGTGGCAACACCACGTGGTCCTGTTCATCCAATCCCAACTGGGAAGTGTTCATCCAAACCCCCACAGCAATGCTCACTATTCATCCAGAGGCAGCATCAATGGGCTTCAGTTAGCAGCAGTAGTGAAGGAATCGCTCGATCACTCGGGTTCAGTAACGCATAGCCTGCAGTGCGATCGCTCGGGTTAAGTTAGGCGATGCCTCGCACAGGTTCAGTTAGAGCCCAATGCCTCATCCAATGCCCAATGCGCGTATGTGTACAAGAGAAATGTGCATCTCTCGGCCCCCAACCACCCACCGTAACCGGGAACTCCCCAAAATTTTCCTCGCCCTCGCTTCTACCACGGTTTTTTCTATCATGGACGGCCCAAAGAATGTCATGCAGCTGCGTCTCCGGCCTGCCCAGGACGAAAAGCCCATTTTATGCCATGATTTTTTGTCATAGAAGTAGGAGCATTCCACATCTCTGATGATACCGGGTTTTGTCACAATTATCATCATAGAAGTGTCATAAGTATGATAGAAAAAAAATTCGTTTGGCCCAAAATATCATGGATGTGTCTTTTTTTGTAGTGCATGTAGGATATACGGTGCTAGAATTCATCGTCAGGTTGCGCGTGGCCCGTGCGGTCTCCTGCCTTTTCCTAGCCCCTTCTCAAGGGTGATGGAGGTTGATCAACTGCACTGGTCGAGGCTGCACATGAGGGGTTGCTGCAATGGCACCATGCGACTGGACGTTGCGTTCCCTGCACTGGAAGACTTTTGCTCATGCCCATAGCCTTGCGGAGGGGCATGTTGAGTGGCACATTCTCCATTTTAAGCTAACGGAGGCTGATCTGCTCTCCATCAAGGTCTTCGGGCGTTCGGGAGCTCGCTTAGGGTGCTGCATAGAAAGCTTGAGTGATGGCGGAAGCTCCTCCTTGAGCGACAGTGATGAGGAGGAGACCAATGGCGAAGTTGGCGACGTCACGCCCCCAGTCTTCAAGCAAGAAGACGGTGAGTCAGACTCCCGCTAAGCACCAGATGCACTGTCATCGTCAGCTAGGCGCCGGCAGCACCATCACCTACAGTTGGAACCCGCTAGAGCGATATGCCGGGGGTGCTTGGCATGGTCATCACTGGTTCCTCCAGCTGGACCCCGGCATGCTTCCTCGTGGACCTGGGATTCGTCTTCCCTGCCGGTGTCCTTGTCGAGCCATGTCCCTCTCCTCCTGGCGGGGGTAACCAGGGCATCGCCTAGCTACTCTCCCCGTCCCCGCCCTCTTTTTCCTTGCTTGGGAGGTGCTCTCCCGATCTTTTCAGGTTGCACCCTGCGGGCCTTAATGGGGTCGGGATGGGCTTCTGCCCAGGTGCTCCTTTTGCCCTCTTTCCTTTTTGATTCAACTCCTAGGAGGAGAGGGACAAGAAAGGCATTACGAGGCACTTATCTTTCTTCAAATCAAATGATGTAGGCACGTGCCAAATTTTAGTTTAAACAATCTAGTCCTCTACCCATGTTTGTACTCTCTATGATTTGTACTTGATTATCTACGTACTAATGGAAGAGTGCTTGCCGGACACTTGTGCATGTGTCACAATACGCCGAGGAACGATCATCCAGTACTTTCAAGTAAACAAAGTTTGCGGCAAGACATCATGCCGGCCCTCATCAGAGCTGCGACTGAATCTCGCTTGATGAGTTCAAAACGGGTTAGGAGCATAGACAAAGGCTAGCCCCTTGTTAATTCCCCCCAAATGTCACTTCAACCAACCTGACCGAGTGGACTCAAATCAAAAGATGGGAGCACAGATGACAGTGGCAACAAGGTTCCCTTACGTACAAGCTTCTCATACACCAGCACAACATAGAGTGTTTGGATAAACTTGTCTTTGTTTGTTGTCCTCCTTATCGTCCCTGATAAGGGAGAGCCGTCGGGGACCAATGGGTGGGATCCTTCTTTCCTGGAGCACATCCACGACAGAGTCCTTCTGTGAACACCAAATAGAAAGATAGGGGACAGATAATTGCATATGGCCCTCTATAATGGTTAGTCATCTTATCTTATGGCTATTTTATATCTTTGCACAGGGTCTATGCCTGGCTTTGTACAAAGGGTTACAAGTCATGGGGACTATGCTTGTACAAAACAGGTTATTGGGGCATGGCCCGGCAACCGCGCCTTACGGGTAGAACTTACAAAGATGCTCAATGTTCCATGAGTTTTGCACCGGAATGCCATCTTCGGTCTCCAGATGGACTGCGCCAGGTCTGGTAACACGTACTACCCGGTAAGGGCCTTCCCACTTTGGTGTCAACTTGTTTGAACCCATGGCGGACTAAACACACCTAAGGACAAGGTCACCTTCCTAAGGCTCTAGGCATGAACCCTGTGGCGGTGATACCGGCGCAGGGCTTGCTGGTATCGTGCAACACATATAGAGTCTCGGAGACGATCTTCCTCGAGGAGCATGGCATCATCATGACGTAGCTGCTCTTGTGCTACTTCATCATTGGAAAGTACCCGAGGCAACCAGTATATGAGTTCCATGCGGAGCACTGCTTCTGCACCATATATCATGGAGAGGGGATTCTGGCCAGTAGCTCGATTTTGTCTCGTCTTGATCGACCAAAGAACCACCGATAACTCATCGATCCAATGCTTGCCGCACTTTAGAAATCTATCAAAGGTTCTTATCTTTAGCCCTCGCAACACTTCAACATTCATACTTTCTACCTGTCCGTTGCTCCTGGGGTGCTCAACAGAGGAGAAAGAGACCTTGCACCCTAGGTTCTAGATGTTCTGCATGAAGGCGCGGCTTGTGAATTGGGTGCCGTTCCCAGTAATCACCCTATTGGGTACTCCAAAACAACACACCAATCCCTTGAAACTTGATAGCTGATTGCGCCATCACCTTTCTCACTGGCTCTACTCCGGGCCACTTTGTAAACTTGTCGGTAGCCACGTACAAGAATTCAAAGCCCTGGTAGCTGATACATGTTCAACTTATCTATAAATTTTGATTGTTCCATGCTATTATATTACCTGTTTTGGATGTTTATGGGCTTTACTAAACACTCTTATATAATTTTTGGGACTAGCCTATTAACCATAGGCCCAGCCTAGATTGCTGTTTTTTTTCCTATTTCAGTGTTTCGCAGAAAAGGAATATCAAACGAAGTCCGAACAGAATGAAACCTTCGGGAGAGTTATTTTTGGAACGGAAGCAATCCAGGAGACTTGGAGTGTACGTAAAGGAAGCAACAAGGAAGCCACGAGGCAGGGAGGCGCGCTCTACCCCCCTGGGAGTGCCCCCTACCCTCGTGGGCCCCTCGTGGCTCCCCTGACCGACTTCTTTTGCCTATATATGTCCATATACCCTAAAAACTTCGGGGAGCACAATAGATCGGGAGTTCCGCCACCGCCAGCCTCTGTAGCCACCAAAAACCAATCGGGACCCCGTTCCGGCACCCTGCCGGAGGGGGGATCCCTCACCGGTGGCCATCTTCATCATCCCGGCGCTCTCCATGACGAGGAGGGAGTAGTTCACCCTCGGGGCTGGGGGTATGTACTAGTAGCTATGTATTTGATCTCTCTCTCTCTCTCGTGTTCTTGAGGTGATACGGTCTTGATGTATCACGAGCTTTGTTATTATAGTTGGATTTTATGATGTTTCTCCCCCTCTACTCTCTTGTAATGGATTGAGTTTTCCCACTGAACTTATCTTATCGGATTGAGTCTTTAAGGATTTGAGAACACTAGATGTATGTCTTGTCGTGCTTATTTGTGGTGACAATGGGATATTCACGTGATCTACTTGATGTACGTTTTGGTGATCAACTTGCGGGTTCAGTGACCTTGTGAACTTATGCATAGGGGTTGGCACACATTTTCGTCTTGACTCCCCGGTAGAAACTTTGTGGCACTCTTTGAAGTACTTTGTGTTGGTTGAATAGATGAATATGAGATTGTGTGTTGCATATCGTATAATCATGCCCACGGATACTTGAGGTGACATTGGAGTATCTAGGTGACATTAGGGTTTTTGGTTGATTTGTGTATTAAGGTGTTATTCTAGTACGAACTCTATGATACATCGAACGGAAATAATAGCTTCGTGTTATTTTACTACGGACTCTTGAATAGATCAATCAGAAAGGATAAATTTGAGGTGGCTTTGTACCCTACAATAATCTCTTCGTTTGTTCTCCGCTATTAGTGACTTTGGAGTGACTCTTTGTTGCATGTTGAGGGATAGTTATATGATCCAATTATGTTATTATTGTTGAGATAACTTGCACTAGTGAAAGTATTGCCACGACCGGTTTTCCAATAAAAGACTTATTGAGGAACCGACCTTTAAATAGACCAGTATAGGAAAAATCCTCATTACTGGTAGACAAATACTTGATACAGAAATCCAGTAGTACTAAATATTATACAGGGTAGAGACGAGGTCGCTCAAAAATTTATTACAAGCACGCCAATATTTTACATAAGGGCGGATATGACACAAGGGTGTGGTGGCATACTACTGGCTCGAAATAAAAGTGGTGGTGGATATGTCACAGTGGAGTGGGTAACATGACTCCTAATCTTGCAGCTCATCGAGCGTTGAAGTGAGGCTCGATGAATTTATTCGGGTAGCGGAAGCGTGTATGATACAAGTGACCAAATCCAGGATCGCACGTGACTGACTGGGACTCCTCTAGGCATTGGACTCGCTATCGTACTCTTCATCCATGAGATCGCCTTCGTCAACATCTGGCCAAATCAACAAGCCAGGTGAGTACTTTGAATGTACTCGCAAGACAGTTCGAACATAAGATATAACAAATGCAAACATGATGCACCATGAGCAGTTAGCAATGCACACTCAAATAATAAATTTGTACGTCAAGTAGAATAAAAAGGAAGTCAGGCGGTAGTCCTCCCGAAATCCCAATAAAATAACTGTCAACCGATCGGGTGTCTGAAGCGACGCCTCGAAAGGTAAAATGAATAAATTGACATGCCGCAGTCGGGCGTCTAGGCGACACCACATAAAGGGCTTATATTGAAATGTAAATGACAGTGTGTGCCACAATCGGACGTCTACGTGACATCTCAAAAAGGGCTTATAATGAAAATAAATAACAGTGATGCCACAGTCGGACGTCTGAGCGACGTCACTAAAAGGGCTTATAATGAAAATAAATGACAAGAGTGCCACAGTCGGACGTCTAAGCGACATCACAAAAAGGGCTTATATTGAAAGTAAATAATAAGAGTGCTACAGTCGGACGTCTGAGCGACATCACAGAAAGGGCTTATATTGAAAGTAAATAATAAGAGTGCCACAGTCGGGCGTTTGAGCGACATCACAGGAAGGGCTTATAATGAAAGTAAATAATAAGAGTGCCACAGTCGGACGTCTGAGCGACATCACAAAAAGGGCTTATATTTCATCATCCATATTCAATAAATTCATGAAGATAAATCACTCACAGGAAATAATCAGTACATAATAATAAATGGGTCAGTCCATCCACAGGAGTAATCATTTAACCGGACTAAACACTCATGTTGGTTCACCGGAGACTTGTCACTGAGACTGACACTGAGACTGACAAAGATAAGTTGAACATAGTCCTTGACCAAGATATGGTTACTTGAATGATTTTGACTCTGCAGAGTTTGTACTATTTAACCACAACCAACGGATTTCAATAGTCACGAACGACTAGTTCTGTTTATGGTATTTCAGTAGAAACACATCTAAACAGTACACACCCATTTCCACCTCACGATGCCAGGAATCACCCTAGGCAACATTCAAGAAAAACTTTGAGACGGGGAGGCTACAACCTCGAATAGCATGGGATCAAATTTATATACGCGCACTCTAAGGGGTGCCCCCCTCTCGGTCCCAACCGGAAACACCCATGCCCCCTGACCGGATGACTGGCTTTAATCCAGGGCCATGGAACCCTCATCACGGCCTCTCTATCTGGTGTGTACGAGGAAAGCGGTTTGCAACTTACTAAACCATATTCTTTGCAGAAAACATGTGGTAGCACAAAAACAAGGAGGAATGGATGATAACGTGACTTGATCCACGTTAACACCGGAGTTGAATGGTTTGGCATAAGATTGGCATGCTTCAACACTGCCATCTTACCACCTCTCATGTCACCACATGATCATGTAAACTCACATCAAAAATCATATAGAGTTTCGAAGCTCACTTGCCTCAGCTTTGCATGCAATATAACACTTACTGCTATGCATATAAACATGCCATGAACTGTTTCTCAATGCAAACATGTAAAACACTCATCATATCAAAGGTTCAAACATGCTTGCCTGGTTCGGAGTAGTCGGAGTCTAGCTCGGTGAAGTTCGCGGTTCCGTCACCTCCACCGGTATCTACGGTATAACGAAAATACGCACTAACGTAAATACCGTGTGTGCACCAAAAAGTGTTCCAAATATTTTTCAAAGAAATATGATAAAAACTAGACAGAAAAATAAAGGTGACAGAAAAAGAATCAATCAAAAATCATTTTCAGTTTAAAAGTTATTAAAGATTTAGCCCAGGGACTTGTTTGTAATGAAACAGAAACCTTCCAGGGGGCTGAATAGAAAAGGCAAGAAAAACGTTTCAGATTGAAAGGGTATTTGCTCGAAGGCGCTTTCCAGCAAAAACAGTTCGAATATGACAGAGAGGTTGACCAGGGGGTCCCACTCGTCAGGTTTAAAAATTTGAGGGAGAAAACAGAGCGCGCCGGCGCCCGAAGGCTGCGGTGGTCGCCGGCGGCGATCCACGGCGAGTTAGGAGGAGTGGATGGTACCTACGGATTCCTTCGGTTCTTCTGCACCTGTGGGTGGTGGAGTTGGTCGTCGGCGAGCACCACGTCGATGGCGGCCTCAACTCCGGTGGACGGTGGTTCGAGTGTTGTTGGATCTCATCGGGGAGGGCTGCAAGCTTCAAATTGGGGCGTGGGTTAGTGGAGTGGGTGCACTAGGATGTCACTGGTACAACGAGAGAGGCGGGGGTGCACGCACTCGAGCTAACCATGCCGGAGCCCGAAGCGGATCGGGGCAGCCGGAGACGGAGGAGAAGGCCTCCTCGGGGTCCTACTGGTGCCTTGGCGGGGCTCTGGTGAGGTGGAGGGAGTAGTGCTGGTCGAAGGCGAGCTTGGGGTGGCTATTTATAGCCGGCCCGAGGTGGTTCCCGCGAATGGGATAACTCCGGCGGTGATTACGGCGATGCAGTGGCCGGACGGGTGGTTTAGGTGGCTGGGTATCAACATGGTGATCCACTGGTTTCATTCAGACGCTAACCTCGGTTGGATTAGCCTTGCTCCATGGTTTCAACGGAACGGCGCTTCGCGGGCCCGTCGGCGACAGAGAGTGCACCCTGTGCTCGGCAGGACACGGCGACGGTGCTGCGGCATGCGCTGGCAAGCAGACGGCCACGCGGAGGCCTCGGGTGGTTTGGGCGGTGCTGGACGGCGCAGAAAGCTGGTGCTAGCTCCCGCTGGCCACCACGGGTGGCTCTGCCACCGCAGAAGTTGCCGGCATCGGCGAGGCACGCCGCCACCGACACCTGTGCCCGTCCAAGAGCTCGTGTGGTGCTCTGTATAAGGAGCAGGAGCAGTGTGCAAAGTGCCAGAGCGTGCACTGGTGAGATCGACGCCAAGTCTCTGAAGAAAACGACACTGGCTGTCGAACTGAAACACTTAATTTCTGAACATGTACAGTAATAGTGCAGGCCAGGTGTTCGATGAAATGATTTTGGCATGTGGGCAATTTAGCTGGAGCTGATCTTTGGTGAGATGGCCTCTCAATGCACCTGGGGCTGCCTGATTTTTGGTAGTATTTTTGGAAAAGGAAAAATATGAATTTCACCAAAAATGATGAATCTGGTCCAAACTTGTAGTGAGCAAAACTTGAAAATTTTGAACTATGGAAGAGTGGATCTTGATGGATCTAGGTTGGGGGTGCTAAGGACTAGCCAGAGGAGTTGGTTTGAGATCAAAACTCAAAGGAAATCAGATACTTCCTTTGTAATAACCTAGGTCCAAAAATAAAGACAGAAATAATTTTAGGGTTAAAATAAATAGAATAAAAATCAAAAATGAGTTGAACTTGCTGGGATTGGCTTCTTGACTTGACCCAAAGTGGAGGGAGGTGTTTTGGAAGAAAATTTTAACATGAGGCATGATGAAAGAGGATGGTTGGAATAAAAGGAATAAATCCAAAACTTTAAGGATTTCTTTTTAATTGAAATTTTTTCAAAAATAAATCGTGGTGAGTCAACACCAATGAAAAGCCTTCAAAACCAAACACCAAGGTTGAGGATAACCCAAAATAAATATTTTGACATAATAGAAAATGATTGAGAAGTAGAGTCTTTTTAAAAGATTTTGAATAGCCTCCTTCAAATCCAACAAAGAATTTGCTGAAAACCAAAATGAAATTTTTTGGAGTGTCACAACACCTACCCCCTTAGGAAAAATCTCGTCCCCGAGATTTCAGCTGATCCTCAAATAGGTGTGGGTGCTCTGTCCGAAGAAAATCCTCTCTCTCCCATGTTGCTTCATTCTCGGTGTGATTGCTCCACTGAACTCTGAAAAACTTGATTGTTTTCTGACGGGTCCTCCTTTCA
This sequence comes from Triticum dicoccoides, assembly GCF_002162155.2. Taxonomy (NCBI): domain Eukaryota; kingdom Viridiplantae; phylum Streptophyta; class Magnoliopsida; order Poales; family Poaceae; genus Triticum; species Triticum dicoccoides. Next base: position 265,574,917 of record NC_041381.1, on the reverse strand, counting down.
GACTCCTCCAATATTTTTATTGGACGTTCCCTGTAGGTGAGGTCTGGTTGCACGTCAATGTCTTCATGGGATACATGCTTCTCTGGGTTGCTTACGCACTTCCTCAACTGTGATACGTGGAACACGTCGTGGACGTCTAACAATTCTTCGGGTAGGTCTAGCTGGTAGGCTACGGTGCCTCTTCGTGCAACTACACAGAATGGTCCGATGAATCTTGGTGCTAGCTTTCCTTTAACCTTGAATTGTTGCAAGTCCCTCATAGGAGATACTCGCAGGTACACATACTCACTGGGTTCAAAACTGACTCCCCGATGTTTTTGATTGTAATAACTGTTCTGTTGACTTTGGGCTGTCTTGAGTCGGTCCCTGATTAGCTTAACTTTCTCCTCAGCTTCCTTGAGCATGTCTGGGCCGAAGATACGGCTGTCTCCGGTCTCTGACCAATTTAGCAGGGTACGACATCTCTGTCGTACAAGGCTTCGAAGGGTGCCATTTGTAGGCTGGCTTGGTAACTGTTGTTGTATGCGAACTCTGCATACGGAAATCTTTCTTCCCAACTGGTTCCATAGGTGAGGACACATGCCCTTAGCATGTCTTCTAGAATTTGGTTTACCCATTCAGTTTGTCCATCCGTCTGGGGGTGGTATGCTGTACTGAATGCTAGTTGAGTTCCCAGAGCCTGTTGTAAGTGATCCCAAAATCTAGAGACGAATTGGGTGCCTCTATCAGATATTATCGTCTTTGGGACTCCATGCAGGCACACGATACGGGAAAGATAAAGCCTGGCAAGCTTCTGAGTGGTGTGGGTTGTCTTCACCGGGATGAAATGTGCCACCTTAGTCAATCTGTCTGTGATAACCCATATGGCATCATTTCCGTGTCGTGACCGAGGTAGTCCGACAATAAAATCCATTCCAATTTCGTCCCATTTCCACTCGGGTATTTTGTTTGGATGTAATAGCCCGGCTTGTTTCTAGTGCTCGGCCTTAATGTGTTGGCATGAATCACAACATGCAATGAATGTGTCTATGTCCCTTTTCATACCGTGCCACCAAAACTTTTCCTGAAGGTCCTTGTACATTTTGGTTCCTCCAGGATGGATCGAATACGGAGCGGTGTGGCCTTCAGCTAGAATTTGCTATTTAAGGTCTTCTATATTTGGTATGCAAATCCTATCTCTGTACCACAATATTCCCTTATCGTCTATGACGAATTCTGAGGCCTTCCCATACTCACTTTCCTTTTTATGCCTTCAATGCTGGGATGTCCACGCTGAGCCTCCTTAATCTTTTCTATCAGGGTAGGCTGTATTTCCAAATTCAACAGACTGCCTTCGGTGACCATTATCAAGTTGAGTTTGGCAAACTCCTCCTGAAATTCTGGTCTCAAATTTGGTAGGTTGTCATTGCCTGAGCTGGGGTTTCGACTAAGAGCGTCTGCCACTACATTTGCTTTACCTGGATGGTAGTGAATGCCAACATCATAATCCTTCACTAATTCCAACCAGCGTCGTTGTCGCAAGTTGAGTTCTAGTTGTGTGAAAATATATTTGAGGCTTTTATGGTCCGTATATATTTCACAACGGTTTCCAAGCAAAAAGTGTCTCCACTCCTTGAGTGCATGAATGACTGCTGCCTACTCCAAGTCATGAGTGGGATAATTCTCTTCATGTTTTCATAGTTGCCTGGAAGCGTATGCGACCACTTTTCCTTCTTGCATCAATACGCATCCGAGGCCCTTCCGGGATGTGTCACAATATACTTCAAAGCTTTTGTGTATGTCTGGCACAACTAATACTGGTGCTGTTGTTAGTTTCCTTTTGAGTTCTTGGAAACTTTTCTTGTAGGCTTCAGTCCATACAAACTTGTTATCCTTCTTGAGCAACTGGGTCATTGGTTTTGCTATGGTGGAAAATCCTTCAATAAACCTCCGGTAATATCCTTCCATTCCCAAGAAACTTCCTACATCCGTTACGTTGGTTGGTGGTTTCTAGCCAAGTACGGCCTTGACCTTTTCCGGGTCTACGGCAACAACTTCTTGGGTTAGTACGTGGCCTAGAAAACCGACCTGTCTTAACCAAAATTCACATTTGCTGAACTTGGCGTACAATTGATGTTTCCTTAGTTCTCCCAGTACAATCCTGAGATGTTCAGCGTGCTCTTCTGGTGTCTTGGAGTATACCAGAATATCATCAATGAATACCACAAAAAATTTGTCCATAAATTTTATAGATACATTGTTCATGAGGTGGACAAAATATGCGGGGGCGTTTGTCAGTCCAAACGGCATTACTGTAAACTCATATAATCCGTATCTGGAGGTAAATGCTGTCTTGGGGATATCCTCTGTCCGTACTTTTAATTGATGATATCCCGACCTCAAATCAATTTTCAAGAAGACTTTGGCTTGTGCGGGCTGGTCAAATAATTCATTTATCCGTGGCATAGGATATTTGTTTTTGATGGTGACCATGTTGAGTGCTCGATAGTCTATACACAATCTTAGTGTCCCATCCTTTTTCTTGGCAAATAGTACTGGCGAACCCCAAGGTGAGGAGCTGGCTCGTATAAAACCTTTGTCCAGTAACTCTTTTATTTGCTTCTTTAATTCTACCAACTCGGAGGGTGCCATTCTATAGGGCTTCTTGTAAATGGGGTTGGTTCCAGGTGATAGCTCAATGATGAATTACAGTCCGATTGAAGCAATAAATAAATCCTTTGTTGGTGGTTAACCAGTCCATTCCTAGGATAATATCTAGTCCCTTATTTTCCAATACGATGAGGTTTGCATCAAACTTTAGTCCTTCAAGATCAATAACCACACCTTGGCAGTAATTCCGCGTAACTTGCTTAATCCCAGGGGACTTGATGATCATGGATTTTTCCAAGGGAAGCATCGAAAAATCATTTTGCAAAGCCAATCTCTTTGAAATGAACGAGTGAGAAGCTCCAGAATCAAAGAAAATCGTGGCAGGTATTGTGTTGACAGGGAACTTACCGAGTACGATATCTGGGGCATTCTGTGCTTCCTCCCTGGTCACATGGTTCAGTTGACCCTTTTTGTGGTTTTTATTGGGGTTGAAGTTGTTTCGCTTGGGCGTTGAATTATTACCACCGTTGTTCGGCTTTGGGGCCGAGTTCCTTGGCTTGGGACACTACTTGGCATAGTGTCCTTCTTCTCCACAAGCGTAGCAAGTAACGCCTGGGCGATAGTGATCTCCTTGTCCCTTGCATGGAAATTTTTGATTGGGCGTGAAACATTGGTTGTGGGTTTGTGTGCCCACCTTTTTGAAAATCCGTCTTGCTCCGGTGGTTGCGAGCAAGAGTAGTCTGATCCCTTTTGCGCTTGCAAAAATAATCCAAGCTATGTCGCTCATTTTCCAAGGTAATAGCCTTATCCACTAGTGTTTTGAAATCTGGGAAGGTGTGTACGACCAGCTGGCATTTAAGTGCTGGTGCCAGACTGTTCAGGAATTTTTCCATCTTCTTGTTTTCAGTCATATGCTCTTCGTTGGCGTAGCGAGACAATAAAGTAAACTGACTGTTGTACTCCGTCACTATCATGGTCCTCTGCTTGAGGTCGTCAAATTCCCTCTTCTTGATCTTCATAATACTTCTTGGAATGTGCGCCCCACGAAAACCTTCCTTGAATTCCTCCCAGGTTATATGATTTTCATTGGGATGCATGTGTAGGAAATTTGCGCACCATGATGCAGCTACTCCAGTGAGATGGTGGGGTGCATATAGTACTTTCTCACGGTCTAAACACTGTGCAATAATTAGTTTTCTTTCCATGTCTCGAAGCCAATCATCGGCCTCAAGAGGTTTGTCCGTATGAGAAAATGTTAGGGGACGTGTCTTTTGTAGCTTAGACAATTTGGACTGCTGCTGATACGGTCCATGGTGATTTCCCATATTGATGACTTTGTTCATCATTTCTTGGTTTTGTTGCTGACTTTGTTCATAAAGGCGACATACTTGAGAAAATGCGGCATCACTGCCTTGCTGACTTGACAGTCCTTGTGTGAAGTTGTTGCTTGTCTGCGTACCATAATTTTCTTCGGGCGGACTTGGCATGGAACGAGTCCAAGGACGAGGCATTTTCCACTCTGGGGTAATTTTTTTTGTAAAACTTGTGAGAAAAGCTGAGTGGCAGAAGAAATAATTTTGCAAGACGGGAAAAAATTAAGAACTCCAACATTTTTCAAGGAAATATTTGATTGCGCACAGAGAAGGACCGCTCAGTACATATCTTACACGCAAGCATAATTATACAATACCTCACTTAGGATGTGCGTACACAATCCTGACATGTTATTTAGGCTAGTGCACTTCTCCAATTCCTACATGATGCGCACACAGACTACTTCTCACAACCTATGTACATATAAACATATCATACAAGCTGACACACCGCACGGCTGCTAGGCGCACTCAGTCGGAGATGGTGAGGATTTCCCTTGGCCTGCCAAGGGTAAGGTCCAGTGGTGCTGGAGATTCCACTTCCTCCTCAATAATAGGTTCCAGACGTGAAGCACTGAGCTGTGGAGCTGGTGCGGGTGCGGTAGGTGGTGCAGCTCTGACTGGGGTAGGAGCGATGACTCGGTCAAATTCTTCAGTATTAGGCAGGCGGCGAGCAGTGGCGAGGGTGGCAGATGTGTGGGATGCTGAGGACGAGACGTAAGTCAGTGGTGGAGTTGTATGGAGAAGCTCCCTCTTGTTGGCGGAACAGCTATGCACGACGGCCATACGAGCAGCCACGAGGTCGTCCACAAGGTTATCAAAAGCTGCTTCGAGTGCCTTGAGATATTCAACCAGCATCTCAATAGCCTCATCCCTCTCTCCCCTAGGGCAAGCAAAAGCATAGTGACAAGTGTAAGGCATGTGGCAGGGGAGATAGCGGTAGCGACGAGTCTTCATTGAAGGAAGAACATCCCGAAGACGAGCTATCGCCTCACGGGCAGCCATCTGCATAGCATGCCTCTCCGTAGGCATGGCTCTTCCCACAAATCGGAGGCGGTGAAACTCAACATGCTCTCCCTTGAATTGCACCGGGCCTGATGCATGGACAGACTGTCGTTGATCTTGTGCTGGTAGAGTGTGAACTCCGGACGAGTCGATGGCCCAATCGTGCTTTTGACGATGGAGGTGAGAAGCTTGACGAACCCCTCAGGTACATTGGCGAACACCTGTGACTCACAGTCGTTGCCAGCCATCTACAGAAGTAGACAAAAATTCTGAATGGTCAGATCATAAATTTATGCTGACCGTCAGAAAATGACTACATTTGCAAAATATTAAAATAGCACAAATTACGCTAATAATTGATTAGCGATCGCCCCTAGTGGCTTCCTACAGTCAGCCTGGCTCTGGTATCAAGTTTGTCACGACCGGTTTTCCAATAAAAGACTTATTGAGGAACCAACCTTTAAATAGACCAGTATAGGAAAAATCCTCATTACTGGTAGACAAATACTTGATACAGAAATCCAGTAGTACTAAATATTATACAGGGTTGAGCCGAGGTCGCTCAACAATTTATTACAAGCACGCCAATATTTTACATAAGGGCGGATAGGACACAAGGGTGTGGTGGCATACTACTGGCTCGAAATAAAAGTGGTGGTGGTTATGTCACAGTGGAGTGGGTAACATGACTCCTAATCTTGCAGCTCATTGAGCGTCGAAGTGAGGCTCGATGAATTTATTCGGGTAGCGGAAGCGTGTATGATACAAATGACCAAATTCAGGATGGCACGAGACTGACTGGGACTCCTCTAGGCGTCGTACTCGCTATCATACTCTTCATCCATGAGATCTCCTTCGTCAACATCTGGCCAAATCAACAAGCCAGGTGAGTACTTTGAATGTACTCGCAAGACAGTTCGGACATAAGATATAACAAATGCAGACATGATGCAACATGAGCAGTTAGCAATGCACACTCAAATAATAAATTTGTACGTCAAGTAGAATAAAAAGGAAGTCAGGCGGTAGTCCTCCCGAAATCCCAATAAAATAACTGTAACCGATCGGGTGTCTGAAGCGACGCCTCGAAAGGTAAAATGAATAATTGGACATGCCGCAGTCGGGCGTCTGGGCGACACCACATAAACGGCTTATATTGAAATGTAAATGACAGTGCGTGCCACAGTCGGACGTCTATGCGACATCTTGAAAAGGGCTTATAATGAAAATAAATAATAGTGATGCCACAGTCGGACGTCTGAGCGACATATCTGAAAGGGCTTATAATGAAAATAAATGACAAGAGTACCACAGTCGGACGTCTGAGCGACATCACAGAAAGGGCTTATATTGAAAGTAAATAATAAGAGTGCCATAGTCGGACGTCTGAGCGACATCACAGAAAGGGCTTATAATGCAAGTAAATGACAAGAGTGCCACAGTCGGACGTCTGAGCGACATCATAGAAAGGGCTTATATTGAAAGTAAATAATAAGAGTGCCACAGTCGGACGTCTGAGCGACATCACAGAAAGGGCTTATATTTCATCATCCATATTCAATAAATTCTTGAAGATAAATCACTCACATGAAATAATCTATGCATAATAATAAACGGGTTAGTCCATCCACAGGAGTAATCATTTAACCGGACTAAACACTCATGTTGGTTCACCGGAGACTTGTCACTGAGACTGACACTGAGACTTACAAAGATAAGAGTAACATCCCAAATTTTCAATTTGGAATGTTATACATAGATCATCATTGCATATCATATTTTTGTTGCATTGTTGGCTCGATCCTAGAACTTCTACGCAACTCAAGGACCCACGGAGAGAGTTGCGGATTTCGTTATTTTCATATTTGAGTTTTCTCAAATTTTGAAAATAGGATCATTTGAGTTTATTTATTTTATCTTCAATTATTTCTACTATCAAAATTGAGAGAGGGAATAAAATGACTTTCCCAAAATAAAGAAATAATGAAGATTTAATAAAAAAATCAAATAAGATTTTATTTTGGAGTTTTTTTGCCTTTTTATTTGGATTTAGGAAAAATGCGCGTTTTTCAAAATTGCATTTAGGCCCCAAATAAATATTCACTTTGTCCGGCTTGATTTTAGAAGCTGGGGAAATTTTATTTCGGGATTTTTCGAGTCCGTTTAGTATTTCTTTCGTTGGTTTTTCTGCGTGAAATTATTTAAAAAAACAAACGAACCGACCTACGGGCCGTACTCGAGCGGGACTCTGCCTGGGGGCAGCCTTTAAATAGCGCCGCCCCGAGCCGCCCCCAGCCCAGCCCGCCGCCGCCACCAAACCCTAGCCCGCGCTGCCTCGAGCCCCGCGCCAGCCGCCGCCGCCGCCGGCCTCCGGAGCCGACCCGCCGCCCAAGGTGCCTCGATTTCCGTGTCGCCGGTTTTCTCGAAAAAACGTTCGATTTTTCCGTCGGTTTTTCGCCGGTTTTTTTATTATTATTTCCCTTTTTTCAGATCGGTTTATTTATTTATTTTCGGTTCGGTTAAATAGCGAGCGTTCGCTCGTTCGTTCGTTTTAACGAACGTGTTCGTCGATTAGATCCAGTTAACGAACGTTCGTTTGTTAAGCTGTTTGTCGTTTTTCTTTTTCTCGGATTTATTCCGTGATTTTTCTGATCGTGATTTCTGATTCGATTTTCGTTTTAGTATAACTTTTCGCTCATTTATCGGAATCAGGCGATTCAAGCGCCTGGAGTTTCGTCTCGAAACCCTCTTTCCGAATAACCAACTTAAACAAGTTTTTGCCACTTTAAAATTTGACTTAGATCCAGATTAGTAAAATGGAGATGTTTTCTTTCGCCGTTTGACTTCCGTTGCTTCGTTTGATTGGATTCTTTTTGCACACCAGAGTTCTTAAGTTGAACTTTCTGGTTAGATCTTTTATTCGAGTTTTACCTGTGCATTAAATGAGTACTTATTGTATGCTTGTTTGTTTGTCTGCGATAGAATACCCGGAGTGCGCCTCCTGTTACTTTGAGTCTCTAGGTTTCGCGGATCATCAGCAAGGCAAGTAACACTTTGATAATACCTTTTCTCATACCCAGTTTTTATGCATTAGATCAATCCTCGAACATTGCATGCTTAGGATCTAATTAAATTGTGGGTTTTGGGAAGTAGTTGAGGTAGTACCTATTACCTGTTTTATTTTCAAACCCTTGGGAGTTACTTCTACGTTTGCTTATTATGCCACGCTATGCTAGTAGACATGGATTGGGTGAGTGTATCCATGACAGATGTGAGTTTGTTAATGAATGGTTTACTTAAGGTGGCAACTTAAACACACATCTGGGTGGACTGAGGTACCTGGTTTCCAGGATTTGCCTGTTTTTCTTCGGACCGCCACCCAGGTTCAAAGGGATCATAAGATTATTCATGCTAGAAACTTCCGTGTGCAGCCACATGCTACTATGGGCTCTAGCATAGTTGACTAAGTCGTGTGAATTCTTACATTGGTAGACTAGCTGATGTAGGGGATGTAGGTTGGTACGGTCTACCCGTTCGTAAGGTGCAAGTGCTTCTGAAAGACTATGTCACGGTCATATGTTTCTCAAACAACATGTAGTGCGAGAATCGAAACGGAGGAGATCGAGACATGTGGGGAAAAGTGCACAAACCTCTGCAGAGTGTAACAAACTAATCATGGTTAGCCGTGACCCCGATTATGGACATCTTCAGTATCTAGTACTTGGATATCATGTGAATCTCGTCATGTTACTCTAATTAATATTGTTGGGTTGTTAATGATTACTTTTAATTGGGATTGAGAATGTTGTCAACCATTCTCAATGTTTAACAACCACCATGATAGTTAAATAAATTTGTTCCTTTGCAGTAGGGAAAAACTGGTTTTACACAAAACTGTAACCATAGAGCTTTCCACCAGCCAAGTATGCATGTAGTATAGCTTATTCCATTATTATTCTCTATGTGTTACATTGCCAGCATATTCCATGTGCTGACCCGTTTTCGGGCGGCAACGTTTCATGTTGCAGACTTTTCAGACGATGAGTAAGGTGCTTAGGTCGTGGTTCTGTACTCAGTGATGCCGTTGGAGTTTATGGACTCGCTTATTCTTCCAAGCCTTCCGTTGTTATCGTTATTAGATGGCCTTAAGCCATATTTATTTTAATAAGTTCTCTCTTGAGACATTCGATGTAATAAGTGTGTGATTGCTACTCTGTTATAAGTCCTTCAAGTACTGTGTGGTGTCAGCATTACTGATCCAGGGATGACACTTGAGCACAGAGATCAGACTGTTTGAGGTCTGGTCGCTACAAAGATGGTATCGGAGCACACGCTGACTGTAGGACACGGCCACTAAGCTAAAGCCCTAGATCACTACTCTTCTTCTCATTTCTGACTCCTCACCTTTTCTATTCTTTAGGATGGCGGATGCATGGAACAAGTTCACACAACCGGATGAAGACTCACCTTTTGGATATCACTAGAAGGAAGTCTCTAGATACCTGAACATAGGAGTACCAAGCTTCACCGGGACCTTCAACGCCACTTTACCCGAAGACGAGCGCTGGATGATTCAAGTCCACATTCCAGGGAGGACATTTGCACAGTCACGGAGCCCATAGAATTTTCCTTTGATGCACCAACATGGAGCCTAGGAAAGAGCATGGCAGCCCACATCACCATGGGACGAATTGGAGAAGTTTACCACAATGATCTCAAGAATACTATATACCAGATTTGTGGGTGCCGAGATGAGCATTGGGACATGATCAACACTAGGACAGATCAATCGCAGCTTATATCCAAGAATTAAACCAACACATCCGACGCTAGGAGAATCAGATGTCCGTAGACATGGAGGATCTGCAGAACGCTATGACCAAGATCAAGGAGCTAGAAGAGGAACTCAAGGCTGCACGTAAAGACTATATGGAAGAGATCGTCGCTCTAGTAAGATAGAATGGCGACTTTAAGGAGAAGATTGGAGTATTCATGGGAGGTTCAGCACCCAGAGGAGAAGATGACGAATCCACTTGTCCGGATAATTATATCATCATCGACGACACCGACTCAGATCCTGATGAGAGTGATGATGACTTTGTTGATGAAGCTGGAGCAGATATCATGGAGTCTTCATCGGAGCAGCTTTTCTAGTTGACCACCATAACAGTAGTAGAAAATTCCACCATTTAAAAATTAGTTTTAGTCCAAGCACTTTTGTAACGATAGTTAGACCGTTGTATGACCTTGTTTGAATTGATTGGAGTGATATTGTGTGCTTTTGTCTCATGTGCATATGGGTAGTGTTATCTCACTAGACCTCATTCTATTCTTAACTCTCGTCTCTTCTATAAACCCTCAGATGCCTCCGAGATGCGACCCCGAATTTGTTTTCCCGCCGGAGATCACTCAGTTGATTCAGCAGCAGAATGCCTTGATCCAAACATTGGTACAGAACCAAGGCAACAACAACAACAACAACCCACCACCACCACCACCACCTGTTGACCATTTGACTCGTTTCTTAAGGCTGAATCCGCCGGTGTTTTCCAGTAGCACCGAGCCGATTGTTGCAGATGATTGGCTCCATAAGATAGGGAGGGAGTTGATCACTTCAAGATGTACAGAAGGGGAAAAGGTGAAGTTTGCCGCACATAAGCTCGAAGGACCCACAGCAGCATGGTGGGAGAATTTTACAGCCACTTACCCTGTAGATACTGTCACATGGGATCAGTTTCAGCAAGCTTTCCGTACTGCCCATGTTTCAGCAGGAGCTATGGCCATGAAGAAGCGTGAATTTTGCAACTTACGCCAAGGAGGACGGACAGTTGGCCAGTATGTGGATGACTTCAGTAAGCTAGCATGTTATGCCCCAGATGACATTGCTACGGACACAACTAAGCAAGAGAAGTTTCTAGAAGGACTGAATGATGAGCTGAGCATGCAGTTGATGGTAGCCACCTTCAATAACTACCAGGAGTTAGTAGATCGTGCTCTTATGATTGAAGGGAAGCAGCAGCAGATTGACAATCGCAAGCGGAAGTATGGACAGGGGAAGTACAATTCTGGAGCTCAGCAGAAACAATGCTTTACCCCAAAGTCAGGAGGGCAATTTCAACATACTCACGGAGGAGGCAGCTCGCACAATCATAATGGCACAAAGAATGGAAACGGGAATGGAGGAAGCAATGGACAAAACCGCACCAACCCGTCAACACCATCCAAGGTAGACCTGAGCCATATCACTTGTTTTAAGTGCTGTAAGACTGGGCATTATGCAAATGAATGTCCAGAAGCCCAAAATGGTAACGGCAATGGAAGCTCAGGAAAGAAGCCGAAACCTTTCAATAGGGGACAGGTGAACCACGTTACCGTGGAGGAGGTTGAAGCTCAGCAAGACACAGTAATAGGTAAGTTTTTGGTTAAGACATTTACTGCAGTTGTTCTTTTTGATACTGGTGCATCGCATTCATACATATCAAGGGGATTTGTGGATAAATATAAATTACCAACCCAAGCCCTTAGGTCACCCATGCTAGTAACCTCACCTGGAGCAGAATATATGGCTAGTATATGGTGTGATCGACTGCCATTAAGGATTGGACACTATGTATTTCCCTCGGACCTAATAGTTCTGGAATCGCAAGGATTGGATGTGATATTAGGCATGGATTGGTTATCAAAGTACGGAGGGAATATAGATTGCGCCAGTAAGTCGATTTTGCTTACCAGCCCTGAAGGAAGGAGAATCAAGTATGTATCATGGCATGAGCCGAGGAGGGCACATGTAAATTCCTTATTAGGAGTTGTGCAGGAGGAAGTACCAGTGGTAAGGGATTATCCGGACGTGTTTCCGAAAGAGTTGTCAGGCATGCCGCCAGACAGAGACATTGAGTTTCTGATTGAACTACTGCCAGGCACTGGGCCGATATCTAAGAGACTGTATAGGATGCCAGCCCAAGATTTGGAGAAACTAAGAAGCAGATTAAGGAGTTGCTGGACAAAGGTTTGATTCGCCCAAGTTCTTTGCCTTGGGGATCGCCGGTACTTCTAGTGGAGAAAAAAGATGGATCATTAAGAATGGTTGTTGATTATCGAGGATTGAATGAAGTGACCATTAAGAACAAATACCCGTTGACGATGATCAACGACTTGTTTGATTAATTGCAAGGAGCTAAGGTGTTTTCCAAGATTGATTTGCGATCAGGATACCATCAGTTAAGATTCGGGAGCAGGATATACCTAAGACGGCTTTTACCACCAGGTACGGGCTGTATGAGTATAACGTTATGTCATTTGGTTTGACTAATGCCCCAGCCTATTTTATTAACATGATGAACAAGGTGTTTATGGAGTTTTTGGATAAGTTCGTCGTGGTATTCATTGACGATATTTTGGTCTACTCAAAGAATGAAGAAGAACATAAGGAGCACCGGCGTTTGGTACTCGAGAAGCTTAGAGAACATCAGTTGTATGCCAAGTTCAGCAAGTGTGAGTTTTGGCTGAAGGAAGTTGGATTTCTCGGACATGTTATATCCGGAGAAGGTATAGCAGTAGACCCCACTAAAGTTGCCACGGTGACAAACTGGGAAGCACCAACAATAGTTGGAGAGATCCGGAGTTTCCTTGGACTCGCAGGATACTACCGGAGATTCATTGAGAATTTCTCGTAGATTGTGAAGCCTATGACAGAATTGTTGAAGAAGGATATCAAGTTCATATGGACTGAGGAGTGTGAGGCAAGTTTCCAAGATTTGAAGAAGCCTTTGGTTACCTCACCAGTGTTAATTCTGCCAGATCAAAGCAAGGATTATGAAGTATATTGTGATGCTTCACGCCGGGGACTTGGAGCAGTGCTGATGCAGGAGGGAAGAGTTATTTCGTATGCTTCACGACAGCTTAAGCCTCATGAATTAAATTATGCTACTCATGATTTGGAGTTAGCAGCCGTAGTGCACGCACTGAAAACTTGGAGACATTTTCTTATTGGGAACCACTATGAGGTGTACACGGATCACAAGAGTTTGAAGTACATCTTCACGCAGAAGGAGTTAAATCTCAGGCAGAGGAGATGGTTGGAGATTATTAAAGATTACGATATGAGATTGCATTATCACCCCGAAAAGGCTAACGTTGTAGCAGACGCGTTTGAGTTGTAAGAGCCATGTCAACACCCTAATGACCGGAGGTTTACCAAAAGTATTAGCTGAGGAATTCCGGGAGCTGTGTTTGGAAATAGTTCCTAGAGGCTATGTAGCAGCGTTGGAGATTCAGTCTACTTTGATGGATAAAATCAGAGAAGCTCAAAAGATAGATAAGGAAGTTGCTTCTATTAAGGAGAAGATGAGCAATGGAAAAGCTAAGGGATTTCGTGAGGATGAGCACGATACCTTATGGTTTGAGGACCGCGTTTACGTGCCAAGTGATCCAGAGATTCAGAAGTTGATTTTGCAAGAGGCACATGATTCGCCGTATTTGATCCACCCCGGAAATACCAAGATGTATTTGGATTTGAAGGAAACTTTCTGGTGGACCGGAATGAAGAAGGATATTGCAGAGTATGTAGCAGTTTGTGATGTGTGTCAGAGAGTGAAGGCAGAACATCAGAAGCCAGTAGGATTGTTACAGCCATTCCCAATACCCAAATGGAAGTGGGATAAACTAGGCATGGCTTTGATCACGGGATTGCCCAGGACCCGCTCAGGCTATGACTCGATTTGGGTTTTAGTCGATCGTTTGACGAAGGTAGCTCATTTCATTCCAGTAAAGACTACCTACAACAGTGCCAAATTGGCTAAGATATACATGACCAGGATTGTATGCTTGCATGGAATTCCGAGGAGTATCGTATCAGATAGAGGAACCCAATTCACCTCAAAGTTCTGGAAGCAGTTGCACGAAACTTTGGGAACCAGACTAGAATTTAGTACAACTTTTCATCCACAGACAGATGGACAAACCGAGAGAGTCAACCAGATTTTGGAGGATATGCTGAGAGCATGTGCTTTGGATTATGGATCAAGTTGGGATGACAACTTGCCATATGCGGAGTTTTCTTATAACAACAGCTACCAAACTAGTTTGAAGATGGCACCTTTCGAAGCCTTGTACGGAAGGAGGTGCAGAACCCCGCTATTGTGGGATGAGGTTGGAGACCGCTAGTTGTTTGGACCGGATTTGATTAAGGAGTCTGAATGGAAAGTAAAGTTGATTCGCGATAGGCTCAAGGTAGCCCAGTCAAGGCAAAAGAGCTATGCGGATTCAAAATGCAAGGAGGCAGAATATGAAGTCGGAGATAGAGTTTATCTTCGAGTATCTCCGCTTCGAGGAGTTAAGCGTTTTGGAGTTAAAGGAAAGCTAGCGCCACGTTTTGTGGGGCCATACAAAGTTTTGGAGCGCATGGGAGAAGTTGCGTACAAGTTGAAATTACCCGAGGGTTTGTCAGGTGTTCACGACGTGTTCCATGTTTCTCAGTTAAAGAAGTGTCACGCAGAGATGGCGGATATACCACTGAGAGATACTGTGCCACTAGAAGTGATTCAGTTGAACAACAATCTGACCTATGAAGAGAAACCAGTTAAGATTCTGGAGTATGCCAGCCGAGTCACCCGCAGCAAGGTCATCAACTTTTGCAAAGTTCAGTGGAGCCACCACACCAAGGAAGAAGCCACCTGGGAGCGAGAGGAAGATCTGCTCAAGGCTCACCCTCACCTATTTGCTAGTCAACCCAAATCTCGAGGGCTAGATTCATCTTAAGGGGGGTAGGTTTGTAACATCCCAATTTTTCAATTTGGAATGTTATACATAGATCATCATTGCATGTCATATTTTTTTTGTATTGTTGGCTCGATCCTAGAAATTCTACGCAACTCAAGGACCCACGGAGAGAGTTGGGGATTTCGTTATTTTCATATTTGAGTTTTCTCAAATTTTGAAAATAGGATCATTTGATTTTATTTATTTTATCATCAATTATTTCTACTATCAAAATTGAGAGAGGGAATAAAATGACTTTCCCAAAATAAAGAAATAATGAAGATTTAATAAAAAATGAAATAAGATTTTATTTTGGAGTTTTTTTTTTGCCTTTTTATTTGGATTTAGGAAAAACGTGTGTTTTTCAAAATTGCATTTAGGCCCCAAATAAATGTTCATCTTGTCCGGCTTGATTTTAGAAGCCGGAGAAAATTTATTTCGGGATTTTTGGAGTCTGTTTAGTATTTCTTTCGTTTGTTTTTCTCTGCGAAATTATTTAAAAAAAACGAACCGACCTACGGGCCGTACCAGAGCGGGACTCCGTCCGGGGGCACCCTTTAAATAGCGCCGCCCCGAGCCGCCCCCAGCCCACCAGCCGCCCGCCCCAGCCCAGCCCGCCGCCGCCGCCAAACCCTAGCCCGCGCCGCCTCGAGCCCCGCGCCAGCCGCCGCCGCCGCCGGAGCCGCCGCCCGCCGCCTCGCCGACCTGCCGCCCGAGGGGGCTCGATTTCCGCGCCACCGGTTTTCTCGAAAAACCGTTCGGTTTTTCCGTCGGTTTTTCGCCGGTTTTTTTATTATTTCTGTTTTTTAGATCGGTTTATTTATTTTTTTCGGTTCGGTTAAATAACGAGCGTTCGCTCGTTCGTTCGTTTTAACGAACGTGTTCGTCGATTAGATCCAGTTAACGAACGTTCGTTCGTTAAGCTGTTCGTTGTTTTTCTTTTTCTCTGATTTATTCCGTGATTTTACTGATCGCGATTTCTGATCCGATTTTCGTTTTAGTATAACTTTTCGCTCGTTTATCGGAATCAGTCGATTCAAGCGCCTAGAGTTTCGTCTCGAAACCCTCTTTCCCAATTACCAACTTAAACAAGTTGTTGCCTCTGGAAAATTCGACTTAGATCCAGATTAGTAAAACGGAGTTGTTTTCTTTCGCCGTTTGACTTCCGTTGCTTCGTTTGATTGGATTCTTTTTGCACACCGGTGTTCTTAAGTTGAACTTTCTGGTTAGATCTTTTATTTGAGTTTACCTGTGCATTAGATGAGTACTTATTGTATGCTTGTTTGTTTCTCTGTGATAGAATACCCGTAGTGCGCCGCCTGTTACTTCGAGTCTCTAGGTTTCGCGGATCATCAGCAAGGCAAGTAACACTTTGATCATACCTTTTCTCATACCTGGTTTTTATGCATTAGATCAATCCTCAAACATTGCATGCTTAGGATCTAATTAAATTGTGGGTTTTGGGAAGTAGTTGAGGTAGTACCTATTACCTGTTTATTTTCAAACCCTTGGGTGTTACTTCTACGTTTGCTTATTATGCCATGCTATGCTAGTAGACGTGGATTGGGTGAGTGTATCCATGACAGATGTGAGTTAGTTAATTAATGGTTTACTTAAGGTGGCAACTTAAACACACATCTGGGTGGATTGAGGTGCCTGGTTTCCAGGATTTTCCTGTTTTTCTTCGGACTGCCACCCAGGCTCAAAGGGATCATAAGATTATTCATGCTAGAAACTTCCGTGTGCAGCCACATGCTACTATGGGCTCTAGCATAGTTGACTAAGTCGTGCAAACTCTTACAGTGGTAGACTAGCTGATGTAGGGGATGTAGGTTGGTACGGTCTACCCGTTCATAAGGTGCAAGCGCTTCTGAAAGACTATGTCTCGGTCATCCGTTTCTCAATCACCATGTAGTGCGAGAATCCAAACGGAGGAGATCGAGTCATGTGGGGAAAAGTGCGCAAACCTCTGCAGAGTGTAACAAACTAATCATGGTTAGCCATGTCCCCGGATATGGACATCTTGAGTATCTAGTACTTGGATATCATGTGAATCTCGTCATGTTACTCTAATTAATATTGTTGGGTTGTTAATGATTACTTTTAATTGGGATTGAGAATGCTGTCAACCATTCTCAATGTTTAACAACCACCATGATAGTTAAATAAATTTATTCCTTTGCAGTAGGGAAAAATTGGCTTTACGCAAAACTGTAACCATAGAGCTTTCCACCAGCCAAATATGCATGTAGTATAGCTTATTCCATTATTATTCTCTATGTGTTACATTGCTAGCATATTCCATGTGCTGACCCATTTTCGGGCTGCAATGTTTCATGTTGTAGACTTTTCAGACGACGAGTAAGGTGCTTAAGTCGTGGTTCTATACTCAGTGATGCCGTTGGAGTTGATGGACTCGCTTATTCTTCCAAGCCTTCCGCTGTTATCGTTATTAGATGGCCTTAAGCCATATTTATTTTAATAAGTTCTCTCTTGAGACATTCGATGTAATAAGTGTGTGATTGCTACTCTGTTATAAATCCTTCAAGTAGTGTGTGGTGTCAGCATTACTGATCCAGGGATGACACTTGAGCACAGAGATCAGACTGTTTGAGGTCTAGTCGCTACAATAAGTTGAACATAGTCCTTGACCAAGATACGGTTACTTGAATGATTTTGACTCTGCAGAGTTTGTACTATTTAACCACAGCCAACGGATTTCAGTAGTCACGAAGGACTAGTTCCGTTTATGGTATTTCAGTAGAAACACATCTAACCAGTACACACCCATTTCCACCTCACGATGCCAGGAATCACCCTAGGCAATGTTCAAGAAAAACTTTGAGACGGGGAGGCTACAACCTCGAATAGCATGGGATCAAATTTATATACGCGCGCTCTAAGGGGTGCCCCACTCTCGGTCCCAACCGGAAACACCCATGCCCCCTGACCGGATGAATGGCTTTAATCCAGGGCCATGGAACCCTCATCATGGCCACTCTATCTGGCGTGTACGAGGAAAGCGGTTTGCAACTTACTAAACAATATTCTTTGCAGAAAACATGTGGTAGCACAAAAAAAGGAGGAATGGATGATAACGTGACTTGATCCACGTTAACACTGGAGTTGAATGGTTTGGCATAAGACTAGCATGCTTCAACACTTCCATCTTACCACCTCTCATGTCACCACATGATCATGTAAACTCACATCAAAAATCATATGGAGTTTCGAAGCTCACTTGCCTCAGCTTTGCATGCAATATAACATTTACTGCTATGCATATAAACATGCCATGAACTGACTACTCAATGCAAACATGTAAAACACTCATCATATCAAAGGTTCAACCATGCTTGCCTGGTTCGGAGTAGTCGGAGTCTAGCTTGGTGAAGTTCGCGGTTCCATCACCTCCACCGGTATCTACGGTATAACAAAAATACGCACTAACGTAAATACCGTGTGTGCACCAAAAAGTGTTCCAAATATTTTTAAAATAAATATGATAAAAAACTAGACAGAAAAATAAAGGTGACATAAAAATAATCAATCAAAAATCATTTTCGGTTTAAAAGTTATTAAAGATTTACCACAGGGACTTGTCTGTAATGAAACAGAAACCTTTGAGGGGGCTGAACAGAAAAGGCCAGAAAAACGTTTCAGATTGAAAGCGTATTTGCCCGAAGGCGCTTTCCAGAAAGAACGGTTCGAATATGACAGAGAGGATGACGAGGGGGTCCCACTCGTCAGGTTTAAAAATTTGAGGGAGAAACCAGAGCACGCCGGCGCCCGAAGGCTGCGGTGGTCGCCGGTGGCGATCCACGGCGAGTTAGGAGGAGTGGATGGTACCTATGGGTTCCTTGGGTTCTTCCGCACCTGTGGGTGGTGGAGTTGGTCGTCGGCGAGCACCACGTGACGGCGGCCTCATCTCCGGTGGACGGTGGTTTGGGTGTTGTTGGATCTCGTCGGGGAGGGCTGCAAGCTTCAAATTGGGGCGTGGGTTAGTGGAGTGGGTGCACTAGGATGTCACTGGTACAACGATAGAGGCGGGGGTGCACGCACTCGAGCTAACCTTGCCGGAGCCCGAAGCGGATCGGGGCGGCCGGAGACGGAGGAAAAGGCCTCCTCGGGGTCCTCCTGGTGCCTTGGCGGGGCTCTGGTGAGGTGGAGGGAGTAGTGCTGGTCGAAGGCGAGCTCGGGGCGGCTATTTTGGCCTCCTGGCCTAAGGCGGTTCCCGTGAATGGGATAACTCCGGCGGTGATTATGGTGATGCAGTGGCCGGACGGGTTGTTTAGGTGGCTGTGTATCAACGTGGTGATCCACTAGTTTCATTCAGATGCTAACCTCGGTTGGATTAGCCTTGCTCCACGGTTTCAACAGAACGGCGCTTCGCGGGCCCGTCGGCGGCAGAGAGCGCGCCCTATGCTCGCCAGGCCACGGCGACGGTGCTGCGGCGTGCGCTGGCAAGCAGACGGCCACGCGGAGGCCTCGGGTGGTTTGGGCGGTGCTGGATGGCGCAGAAAGCTGGTGCTGGCTCCCGCTGGCCGCCACGGGTGGCTCTGCCACCGCAGAAGTTGCCGGCGTCGGCGAGGCACGCCGCCACCGACACCTGCGCCCGTCCAAGAGATCGTGTGGTTCTCTGGATAAGGAGGAGAAGAAGCGTGCAAAGCGCTAGAGCATGCACTGGTTAGATCGACGCCAAGTCTCTGAAGAAAACGACACTGACTGTCGAACTGAAACACTGAATTTCTAAACATGTACAGTAACAGTGCAGGCCAGGTGTTCAATGAAATGATTTTGGCATGTGGCCAATTTATCTGGAGTTGATCTTTGGTGAGGTGGCCTCTCAATGCACCTGGGGCTGCCTGATTTTTGGTAGTATTTTTGGAAAAGGAAAAATATGAATTTCACCAAAAATGATGAATCTGGTCCAAACTTGTAGTGAGCAAAACTTGAAAATTTTGAACTGTGGAAGAGTGGATCTTGATGGATCTAGGTTGGGGGTGCTAAGGACTATCCATAGGAGTTGGTTTGAGATCAAAACTCAAAGGAAATCAGATACTTCCTTTGTAAAACACCTAGGTCCAAAAATAAAGACAGAAATAATTTTATGGTTCAAATAAATAGAATAAAAATAAAAAATGAGTTGAACTTGCTGGGATTGGCTTCTTGACTTGACCCAAAGTGGAGGGAGGTGTTTTCGAAGAAAATTTTAATATGAGGCATGATGAAAGAGGATGGTTGGAATAAAAGGAATAAATCCAAAACTTTAAGGATTTCTTTTTAATTGAAATTTTTTAAAAAATAAATTGTGGTGAGACAACACCAATGAAAAGCCTTCAAAACCAAACACCAAGTTTGAGGATAACCCAAAATAAAGATTTTGACATAAGAGAAAATAATGGAGAAGTAGAGTCTTTTTAAAAGATTTTGAAAAGCCTCCTTCAAATCCAACAAAGAATTTGCTGAAAACCAAAATGAATTTTTTTGGAGTGTCACAAGTATGAACCCTAGGCCTTGTTTCCTAGCATTGCAATACCATTTACGCTCACTTTTATCACTTGTTACCTTGCTATTTTTATATTTTCAGATTACAAATACTCATATCTACCATCCATATTGCACTTGTATCACGATCTCTTTGCCAAACTTGTTCACCTATACAATTTACCATTGTATTGGGTATGTTGGGGACACAAGAGACTCTTTTTTATTTGGTTGCAGGGTTGCTTCAGAGAGACCATCTTCATCCTACGCCTCCCACGGATTGATAAACCTTAGCTCATCCACTTGAGGGAAATTTGCTATTGTCCTACAAACCTCTGCACTTGAAGGCCCAAAAAGTCTACAAGAAGAAGGTTGCGTAGTAGACATCAACCTCTTTTTTGGCGCCGTTGCCGGGGAGGTGGGTGCTTGAAGGTATATCTTTAGATCTTGCAATTGAATCTTTTTGTTTCTTGTTTTATCACTAGTTTAGTCTATAAAAAAAACTACAAAAAAATGGAATTGAGTTTGCCTCATTCGCTTCATCTTTTTAATATCTTTCATGAAAATGATGGAAAGGAAAATTGTGCTCATTTGCTAGAATAAGAATGCATTAAAATGTTTGGTACTAGATCTTTGTATGATGAGCATGATTGCAATGTTGTTAGTATGAATTCCTTGAATACCCATGATGCTAATGATATGAAAAGGCCCAAGCTTGGGGAAGCTATGTTTGGTGAGGATGACATATTTGAGAATATATTTGCTGCAATTAATGTTTGTCCCTAGCTTGGGGATGCTATGTTTAATGAAGATGATATTTTTAGCCTCTCAAGTTTTGATATGCAAATTTGTTATGATGATAATATGCCTCCTACTTATGATGATTATATTGATGAAAGTGGGTACGGAAGAGTGCCAACTTTAGGAAGTAATGATCCCACTATTTTTGAGGATGATTAATCTTATTGTGATGAATATGAAAGTGGATTTGGAGAGGTCATGACTTTATTTAGTGATGATTCCACTATCTTGGAAGAGGTTTCAATCGATTATGATGAGAACAAAGTTGCTACTTATGATGATTATTGTGATGAAACTTATGCTATAAAAAGTAGTGATCATTATATTTATAAAACTTGTCATGATTATGATTACCCTTTTTCTGAACATTTCTCTTTTAATATGGAAACAATTTATAGTATTCGTGTCTCTTATGATACTCTCACTATTCCGAATGAGAAGAATTTTGCTTATGTCGAGAGTAGTAAATTTTCTATGCAAGTAGATCATGAAAAGAATGCTTTAGGTTCTAGTTATATTGTTGAACTCATTCATGATGCTACTGAAAATTATTATGAGGGAGGAACACATGCTTGTAGGAATTACAATAATATCAAGTTTCCTCTCTATGTGCTTAATATCTTGAAATTATGCTTGTTTTGCCTTCCTATGCTAGTTGATTATTGTTCCCATAAGTTGTTTGCTCACAAAATCCCTATGCATAGGAAGAGGGTTATGCTTAAATGTGCTAGTCATATTCTTCATGATGCTCCCATTGTTTTTCAATTCTTATCTTGTATGTGAGCATCATTGTCATCATCATGCCTAGCTAGAAAGGCATTAAAGAAAAGCACTTGTTGGGAGACAACCCAATATTTACCCTTACTGTTTTTCTGTGTCCACATGATTATTCTACTATAGTAATCATTTTTATAGTTTTTGTTTCCATAAAGTGCCAAGTAAGACCTTTAGGATAGCTTACGGTGATAGTTGTGTTGATCCTGCTAAAAATCAGAAACTTTTGCACCCAGTAAATTAGTTTTGATAATTCACAAAAATGTGCTTTTGATCTGATTCTTTCTGCTCTGGATTTTTACACAAATGTCTCAGCATTTCCTAATTTGGTAGGATTTTTGGCGTTACCTAAGTATTCGAATGGTACAGATTACTACAGACTGTTCTGTTTTTGACAGATTCTGTTTTCTATGTATTGTTTGCTTATTTTGATGAATCTATGAGTAGTATCGGAGGGTATGAACCATAGATAAGTTGGAATACAGTAGGTTTAACACCAATATGAATTTAGAATGAGTTCACAACAGTACCTAAGTGGTGTTTTTTTCTTATACTAACGGAGCGTATGAGTTTTCTGTTAAGTTTTGTGTTGTGAAGTTTTCATGTTGGGTAAAGATTCGATGGACTATGGAATAAGGAGTGGAAAGAGCCTAAGCTTGGGGATGCCCAAGGCACCCCAAGGTAATATTCAAGGAAAACCAAGAGCCTAAGCATGCGGATTACCCGGATGGCATCCCCTCTTTCGTCTTCGTTCATCGGTAACTTTACTTGGAGCTATATTTTTATTCACCACATGATATGTGTTTTGCTTGGAGCGCCATTTTATTTTATTTTGTTTTTCTTGCTGTTTGAATAAAATATCAAGATCTGAAATTCTTAAATGTTATAAAGTCTTCACATAGTTGCATAATTATTCGACTACTCATTGATCTTCACTTATATCTTTCGGAGTATTTTGTCATGTGCTCTAGTACTTCACTTATATCTTTTTAGAGCACGGCGGTGGTTTTATTTTGAAGAAATAGATGATCTCTCATGCTTCACTTATATTATTTTGAGAGTCTTTTAGAATAGCATGGTATTTGCTATGGTTACAAAATTGGTCCTAGAATGATGGGCATCCAAGTTGGGTATAATAAAAACTATCATAGAAAGTGAATTGGATGCTATGATCAATTTGATGCTTGATAATTGTTTTGAGATATGAGGATGGTGATATTAGAGTCATGCTAGTGGGGTAATTATGAACTTGAGGAACACTTGTGTTGAAGTTTGTGATTTCCATAGCATGCACGTATGGTGAACCGCTTTGTGATGAAGTTGGAGTATAATTTATTTATTGATTGTCTTCCTTATTAGTGGCGGTCAGGGATGAGCGATGGTCTTTTCCTACCAATCTATCCCCCTAGGAGCATGTGCGTAGTACTTTGTTTTCAATAGCTTGTAGATTTTTGCAATAAGTATATGAGTTCTTCATGACTAATGTTGAGTCCATGGATTATATGCACTCTCACCCTTCCACCATTACTAGCCTCTTTTGTGTCGCGCAACTTTCGCCGGTACCATCACCCACCATATACCTTCCTCAAAACAGCCACCATACCTGCCTATTATGGCATTTCCATAGCCATTCCAAGATATATTGCCATGCAACTTTCCACCGTTTCGTTTATTATGACACGCATCATCATTGTCATATTGCTCTTTGCATGATCATGTAGTTGACATCGTATTTGTGGCAAAGCCACTTTCATAATTCTTCCATACATGTCACTCTTGGTTCATTGCATATCTCGGTACACCGCCGGAGGCATTCATATAGAGTCATTATTAGAGCATTGTCCCATGTGAGGAAAGGATGATGGAGTCACTCTTGTTCTAAGTATCGAGTTGTAATCTTGAGTTGTAAGTAAATAAAAGTGTGATGATCTTCATTATTAGAGCATTGTCCCATGTGAGAAAAGGATGATGGAGACTATCATTCCCCCACAAGTCGGGATGAGACTTCGGACTTTATGTAAAAAAAGGCCAAATAAAAAAAGAGAAAGGCCAAATAAAAAAATGTGAGAGAAAAAGAGAGAAGGGACAATGCTACTATCCTTTTACCACACTTGTTCTTCAAAGTAGCACCATGCTCTTCATGATAGAGAGTCTCCTATGTTGTCAATTTCATATACTAGTGGGAATTTTTCATTATAGAACTTGGCTTGTATATTCCAATGATGGGCTTCCTCAAAATGCCCTAGGTCTTCATGAGCAAGCAAGTTGGATGCACACCCACTTAGCTTCCTTTATTGACCTTTCATACATTTATTGTCCTAGTGCATCCGTTGCATGGCAATCCCAACTCACTCACATTGATATCTATTAATGGACATCTCCATAGCCCGTCGATACGCCTAGTTGATGTGAAACTGTCTTCTCCCTTTTTGTATTCTCCACAACCACCATTCTATTCCACATATAGTGCTATGTCCATGGCTCACGCTCATGTATTGCGTGAAAGTTGAAAAAGTTTGAGAATACTAAAGTATGAAACAATTGCTTGGCTTGTCATCGGGGTTGTGCATGATTAAATACTTTGTGTGATGAAGATAGAGCATAGCCAGACTATATGATTTTGTAGGGATAAGTTTCTTTAGCCATGCTATTTTGACAAGACATGATTGCTTTGTTAGTATGCTTGAAGTATTATTATTTTTATGTCAATATGAACTTTTATTTTGAATCATTTGGATCTGAATATTCATGCCACAATAAAGAAAATTATATTGAGAAATATGCTAGGTAGCATTCCACATGAAAAATTCTGTTTTTATCATTCACCTACTTGAGGACGAGCAGGAATTAAGTTTGGGGATGCTTGATACGTCTCCAACGTATCTATAATTTTAGATTGTTCCATGCTATTATATTACCTGTTTTGGATGTTTATGGGCTTTGCTGAACACTTTTATATCATTTTTGGGACTAACCAATTAACCGGAGGCCCAGCCTAGATTGCCAATTTTTTTTCCTATTTCAGTGTTTCGCAGGAAAGGAATGTCAAACAGAGTCCAAACGGAATGAAAACTTCGGGAGAGTTATTTTTGGAACGGAAGCAATCTAGGCGACTTGGAGTGTATGTAAGGGAAGCAACGAGGAAACCACGAGGCCGGGAGGCACGCCCTACCCACCTCTGCACGCCACCACCCTCGTGGGCCCCTCGTGGCTCCCCTGACCGACTTCTTTCGCCTATATATGTCCATATACCCTAAAAACTTCGGGGAGCATAATAGATCAGGAGTTCTGCCGCCGCAAGCCTCCGTAGCCACCAAAACCAATCGGGGCCCCTTTCCAGCACCCTGACGGAGGGGCGTCCCTCACTGGTGGCCATCTTCATCATGCCGGTGCTCTCCATGACGAGGAGGGAATAGTTCACCCTCGGGGCTGAGGGTATATACTAGTAGCTATGTGTTTGATCTCTCTCTCTCTCTCTCTCTCGTGTTCTTGAGGTGATACGGTCTTGATGTATCGCGAGCTTTATTATTATAGTTGGATCTTATGATGTTTCTCCCCCTCTACTCTCTTGTAATGGATTGAGTTTTCCCTTTTAAGTTATCTTATCGGATTGAGTCTTTAAGGATTTGAGAACACTTGATGTATGTCTTGCCATGCTTATCTTTGGTGACAATGGGATATTCACGTGATCTACTTGTTGTACGTTTTGGTGATCAACTTAGGGGTTCATTGACCTTGTGAACATATGCATAGGGGTTGGCACACGTTTTTGTCTTGACTCTTCGGTAGAAACTTTAGGGCACTCTTTAAAGTACTTTGTGTTGGTTGAATAGATGAATCTCAGATTGTGTGATGCATATCGTATAATCATGCCCATGGATACTTGAGGTGATATTGGAGTATCTAGGTGACATAAGGGTTTTGGTTGATTTGTGTCTTAAGGTGTTATTCTAGTACGAACTGTATGATAGACCGAACGGAAATAATAGCTTCATGTTATTTTACTACGGACTCTTGAATAGATCGATCAGAAAGGATAACTTTGAGATCGTTTCATACCCTACAATAATTTCTTCGTTTGTTCTCTGCTATTAGTGACTTTGGAGTGCCTCTTTGTTGCATGTTGAGGGATAGTTATATGATCCAATTATGTTATTATTGTTGAGAGAACTTGCACTAGTGAAAGTATGAACCCGAGGCCTTGTTTCCTAGCATTGCAATACCGTTTACGCTCACTTTTATCACTTGTTACCTTCCTGTTTATATATTTTCAGATTGCAAATACTCATATCTACCATCCATATTGCACTTATATCACCATCTCTTCGCCGAACTAGTGCACCTACACAATTTACCATTGTATTGGGTGTGTTGGGAACACAAGATAATCTTTGTTATTTGGTTGCAGGGTTGCTTGAGATAGACCATCTTCATCCTACGCCTCCCACGAATTGATAAACCTTAGGTCATCCACTTGAGGGAAATTTGCTATTGTCCTACAAACCTGTGGACTTGGAGGCCCAACAACGTCTAGTACTTCACTTATATCTTTTTAAAGTACGGCGGTGGTTTTATTTTGAAGAAATAGATGATCTCTCATGCTTCACTTATATTATTTTGAGAGTCTTTTAGAACAGCATGGTATTTGCTATGGTTATAAAATTGGTCCTAGAATGATGGGCATCCAAGTTGGGTATAATAAAAACTATCATAGAAAGTGAATTGGATGTTATGATCAATTTGATGCTTGATAATTGTTTTGAGATATGAGGATGGTGATATTAGAGTCATGCTAGTGGGGTAATTATGAACTTGAGGAACACTTGTGTTGAAGTTTGTGATTTCCGTAGCATGCACGTATGGTGAACCGCTTTGTGATGAAGTTGGAGTATAATTTATTTATTGATTGTCTTCCTTATCAGTGGCGGTCGGGGATGAGAGATGGTCTTTTCCTACCAATCTATCCCCCTAGGAGCATGTGTGTAGTACTTTGTTTTCAATAGCTTCTAGATTTTTGCAATAAGTATATGATTTCTTTATGACTAATGTTGAGTCCATGGATTATATGCACTCTCACCCTTCCACCATTGCTAGCCTCTTTTGTGCCGCACAACTTTCGCCGGTACCATCACCCACCATATACCTTCCTCAAAATAGCCATCATACCTACCTATTATGGCATTTCCATAGCCATTCCAGGATATATGGCCATGCAACTTTCCACCGTTTCGTTTATTATGACACACATCATCATTGTCATATTGCTCTTTGCATGATCATGTAGTTGACATCATATTTGTGGCAAAGCCAATTTCATAATTCTTCTATACATGTCACTCTTGGTTCATTGCATATCCCGGTACACCGCCAGAGGTATTCATATAGAGTCATATCTTGTTCTAAGTATCGAGTTGTAATCTTGAGTTGTAAGTAAATAAAAGTGTGATGATCTTCATTATTAGAGCATTATCCCATGTGAGGAAAGGATGATGGAGACTATAATTCCCCCACAAGTCGGGATGAGACTTCAGACTTTATATAGAAAAAGGCCAAAAAAAAGAAAGGCCAAATAAAAAAATGTGAGAGAAAAAGAGAGAAGGGACAATGCTACTATCCTTTTACCACACTTGTGCTTCAAAGTAGCTTCATGATCTTCATGATAGAGAGTCTACTATGTTGTCACTTTCATATACTAGTGGGAATTTTTCATTATAGAACTTGGCTTGTATATTTCAATGACGGGCTTCCTCAATATGTCCTAGGTCTTCATGAGCAAGCAAGTTGGATGCACACCCACTTAGTTTCCTTTATTGAGCTTTCATACATTTATAGCTCTAGTGCATCCGTTGCATGGCAATCCCTACTCACTCACATTGATATCTAGTAATGGACATCTGCATAGCCCGTTGATACGCCTAGTTGATGTGAAACTATCTTCTCCCTTTTTGTCTTCTCCACAACCACCATTCTATTCCACATATAGTGTTATGTCCATGCCTCACGCTCATGTCTTGCGTGAAAGTTGAAAAAGTTTGAGAATACTAAAGTATGAAACAATTGCTTGGCTTGTCATTGGGGTTGTGCATGATTAAATACTTTGTGTGGTGAAGATAGAGCATAGCCAGACTATATGATTTTGTAGGGATAACTTTCTTTAGCCATGTTATTTTGAGAAGACATGATTGCTTTTGTTAGTATGCTTGAAATATTATTGTTTTTATGTCAATATGAACTTTTATTTTGAATCATTTGGATCTGAACATTCATGCCACATGAAAAATGTTGTTTTTATCATTTACCTACTCGTGGACGAGCAGGAACTAAGTTTGGGGATGCTTGATACGTATCCAATGTATCTATAATTTTAGATTGTTCCATGCTATTATAGTACCTGTTTTGGATGTTTATGGGCTTTACTGAACACTTTTATATCATTTTTGGGACTAACCTATTAACCGCAGGCCTGGCCTAGATTGTTGTTTTTTTGCCTATTTCAGTTTGTCGCAGAAAAGGTATATCAAACGGAGTCGAAACGGAATGAAACCTTCGGGAGAGTTATTTTAGGAACGGAAGCAATCCAGTCGACTTGGAGTGTACGTAAGGGAAGCAACGAGGAAGCCATGAGGCAGGAAGGCGCGCCCTGTCCACCTCTGCGCGCCCCCACAGTCGTGGGCCCCTTGTGGCTCCCCTGACCGACTTCTTTCGCCTATATATGTCCATATACCCTAAAAACTTCGGGGAGAACAATAGATCGGGAGTTCCGCCGCCGCAAGCCTCTATAGCCACCAAAAACCAATTGGGCCCCTTTCTGGCACCCCGCCGAAGGGGGGATCCCTCACTGGTTGCCATCTTCATCATCCCGGCATTCTCCATGACGAGGAGGGAGTAGTTCACCCTCGGGGCTAAGGGTATGTACCAGTAGCTATGTGTTTGATCTCTCTCTCTCTCGTGTTCTTGAGGTGATACGGTCTTGATGTATCACGAGCTTTATTATTATAGTTGGATCTTATGATGTTTCTCCCCCTCTACTCTCTTGTAATGGATTGAGTTTTCCCTTTGAAGTTATCTTATCGTATTGAGTCTTTAAGGATTTGAGAACACTTGATGTATGTCATGTCGTGCTTATCTTTTGTGACAATGGGATATTCACGTGATCTACTTGATGTACGTTTTGGGGATCAACTTGCGGGTTCATTGACCTTGTGAACATATGCATAGGGGTTGGCACACGTTTTCGTCTTGACTCTTTGGTAGAAACTTTGGGGCACTCATTGAAGTACTTTGTGTTGGTTTAATAGATGAATCTGAGATTGTGTGATGAATATCGTATAATCATGCCCATGGTACTTGAGGTGACATTGGAGTATCTAGGTGACATTAGGGTTTTGGTTGATTTGTGTCTTAAGGTGTTATTCTAGTACGAACTCTATGATAGATCGAATGGAAATAATAGCTTCGTGTTATTTTACTACGGACTCTTGAATAGATCGATCAGAAACGATAACTTTGAGGTGGTTTCGTACTCTACAATAATCTCTTCGTTTGTTCTCCACTATTAGTGACTTTGGAGTGACTCTTTGTTGATGTTGAGGGATAGTTATATGATCCAATTATGTTATTATTGTTGAGAGAACTTACACTAGTGAAAGTGTGAACCCTAGGCCTTGTTTCCTATCATTGCAATACCGTTTACACTCACATTTATCACTTGTTACCTTGCTGTTTTTATATTTTCAGATTGCAAATACTCATATCTACCATCCATATTGCACTTGTATCACCATATCTTCGCTGAACTAGTGCACCTATACAATTTACCATTGTATTGGGTGTGTTGGGGACACATGAGACTCTTTGTTACTCCCTCCGTTCCTAAATATAAGTCTTTATAGGTATTTCACGATAGACCACATACGGATGTATATAGATGCATTTTGTGTGCAGATTCACTCATTTTGCTCCGTATGTGGTCCATAGTGAAATCTCTCCAAAGACTTATATTTAGGAACAGAGAGAGTATTTGGTTGCAGGGTTTCTTGAGAGAGACCATCTTCATCCTACGCCTCCCACGGATTGATAAACCTTAGGTCATCTACTTGATGGAAATTTGCTACTGTCCTACAAACCTCTGCACTTGGAGGCCCAACAACGTCTACAAGAAGAAGGTTGCATAGTAGACATCAGTAGCATGGGGTAAGGGGCCTAAGTTGTCGAGCCCCCAGACCTCGAAAGGCCGGTATAAAGGGATGGTTTGCAAGGCTCGAGTCAGTTGATGAATATTCTTGGAGTGGAACTGGCATGCTTCACACTTGGAGACGAGCTCAGCTATACCCCAGAGAGCAGTGCGCCATTAGAATCCTTGCCGAAAAGCTTTCCCGACAAGTGCTCTTGGTCCCAAATGTGAGCCACACACACCTACATGTATCTATGCCAACAACATTAGTCCATCTTCTTGACTGATACACATCAGCTTCATGTCGTTCAGCCTCTTTCTGTACATATTGTTATTCACAAACTGGTACATACTCAATTACCGGGCCACTTTCTCAGATTCCTCTGGATCGGTAGGAAGTTCTCCAGTTTGTAAGAATTGGACTATGTGTTGTGCCCATGCCGGAGCCTGGGGCTCAACAGCAAGTACTAAAGGCATCTCTTTTGCCGTGGGGGTGCTTGCCTCGACAATAAGAACTTGGGATTCTGTTGGAGAACACAACCCTCCAGCTGGGCAGGGCTTCCCTGGGCAACCTTCTCACCAGCAGCTTCAAGGAAATCTACCGGGAAATGTTTGCCGGTGTTGATTTTCCTTCTTTTCTTGGTTGAGGCTGACGGAGAAACTGATGGTTGGCTGAGGTGGAGTACACAAGTTCCTAGTTCCAGAGGAAGTTTTTGCGAAGAGCACTTTGATAGGTGATCAACGATGTTGTTTTCCACACATGGTATGTTCTCTATTTGTAGCCCATCAAAGTGTACCTCCAGCTTCCTCTTTTCTTCCATGTTTGCCTTCATCAATGGGCTCTGATAATCATTATTCACCGGCTTCAGAACGAGCCAAGAGTCACCGTGTATGACCACCTTCTTTATTCTCAATTCTATCATGATCCAGAGCCCGGCAGGAACTCCTTCATACTCTGATGTATTATTGGTGGCATCTTCCCTAGGGAAATGCATTTGAATGATATACTTGAGGTGCTCTCCGGTGGGGGTAATGAGTAAAACTCTTACTCCAGCACCTTGGAGCGAGAAAGCACCGTCAAAGTACATGATTCAATCCTTGGGGGCCTGAAGGAAATATGCCCTAGAGGCAATAATAAAGTTATTATTTATTTCCTTATATCATGATAAATGTTTATTATTCATGCTAGAATTGTATTAACCGGAAACATAATACATGTGTGAATACATAGACAAACATAGTGTCACTAGTATGCCTCTACTTGACTAGCTCGTTTATCAAAGATGGTTATGTTTCCTAACCATAGACAAAAGAGTTGTCATTTGATTAACGGGATCACATCATTAGGAGGATGATGTGATTGACTTGACCCATTCCATTAGCCTAGCACTTGATCGTTTAGTATGTTGCTATTGCTTTCTTCATGACTTATACATGTTCCTGTAACTATGAGATTATGCAACTCCCATTTACCGGAGGAACACTTTGGGTGCTACCAAACGTCACAACGTAACTGGGTGATTATAAAGGAGTACTACAGGTGTCTCCAAAGTTACATGTTGGGTTGGCGTATTTCGAGATTAGGTTTTGTCACTCCGATTGTCGGACAGGTATCTCTGGGCCCTCTCGGTAATGCACATCACTATAAGCCTTGCAAGCAATGTAGCTAATGAGTTAGTTACGGAATGATGCATTACGTAACGAGTAAAGAGACTTGCCGGTAACGAGATTGAACTAGGTATTGGATACCGGCGATCGAATCTCGGGCAAGTAACATACCGATGACAAAGGGAACAAAGTATGTTGTTATGCGGTTTGACCGATAAAGATCTTCATAGAATATGTAGGAGCCAATATGGGCATCCAGGTTCCGCTATTGTTTATTGACCAAGAATAGTTCTAGGTCATGTCTACATAGTTCTCGAACCCGTAGGGTCCGCACGCTTAAGGTTTCGATGACAGTTATATTATGAGTTTATGATTTTTGATGTACCGAAGGAGTTCGGAGTCCCGGATGAGATCGGGGACATGACGAGGAGTCTCGAAATGGTTGAGACGTCAAGATCGATATATTGGATGACTATATTGGGAGTTCGGAAAGGTTCCGAGCGATTCGGGTATTTTTCTGAGTACCGGAGAGTTACGAGAATTCGCCGGGGAGTATATGGGCCTTATTGGGCCATACGGGAATTGAGGAGAGAGGCCGAAAGGAAGGAGGCGCGCAGCCCCCCTCTGATCCGAATTGGACAAGGGGTGCAGCCCCTCTTTCCTTCCTCCTCTCCCCCTCTTTCCCCCTTCTCCTACTCCAACAAGGAAGGAGGGAGTCCTACTCCCGGTGGGAGTAGGACTCCCCTTGGCGCGCCTCTCTCTGGCCGGCCGCCTCCTCCCCTTGCTCCTTTATATACGGGGGCAGGGGGATACCCCATAGACACACAAGTTGATCTACGGATCATTCCTTAGCCGTGTGCGGTGCCCCCCTCCATCATATTCCACCTCGGTCATATCGTCGCGGAGTTTAGGCGAAGCCCTGCGCCGGTAAAGCATCATCATCGTCTCCACGCCATCGTGCTGACGGAACTCATCCCCGAAGCTTTGCTGGATCGGAGCCCGGGGATCGTCATCGAGCTGAATGTGTGCTGAACTCGGAGGTGCCGTACGTTCGGTACTTAGATCGGTCGGATCGTGAAGACATACGACTACATCAACCGCGTTGTCATAACGCTTCCGCTTACGGTCTACGAGGGTACGTGGACAAACACTTTCCCCTCTCGTTGCTATGCCATCACCATGATCTTGCGTGTGCATAGGAAAATTTTGAAATTACTACGTTCCCCAACAGGGCCTACTTGCTAGGGAGGACAGTTTCCATGATCTCTTCATCAGGCGTTGGTGTCCATTATGCAATAAATTATGCTAGTACTTTGCTCTGGGATAGTTGTTGTGCTCTCAAACTTCAAAGCAAAACTAGATAGCTCCACATCCCATTCTACTATACTGTCGGTGGCTTCGGGGTTTCTTAAGATATGCTGCAGCGGAAGACGGGTCACAACTATGATTTCGTGAGCTTGAAAGTAATGGCACAGCTTCCTTGAGGCCATAGGGAGGCTAAAGATCAACTTTTGAACCCTAGAATACCTTGACCTAGTTGCAGGAGGGAGCTGACAAAGTAAACTGGTCGCTGCACCATCTTCTTTCTAGCTATTCCCCCCCCTCTTATCAGCACTGATCTGTGGGTCCCCTTCATTGTTACCGCCAAGCCTTGTCAGGGATAAAGTTGGTTCTTCACTAGGAGGTTCTATCACAGTAATTTATTCGCTATCCACCTCTCTCTGTGTCACCAATGCGGCGCTAACCACTTGATTCGTTGCCACCAGATACCGCAGCAGCGCCTCTTGTGGTTTGGATGCGACCAGTGTTGGGGCAGAAGAAAGGTAAGCTTTCATATCCGGAAGCGCGGCCTCGGCCTATGGAGTCCATTTCGATGGACCAGCCTTCTTCAATATTTTGAAGAACGGCAAGGCGCACTCAATGGATTTTGAAATGAACCTACTTAGTGCGGCCACACAGCCAGTTAGATGCCTCACATCCTCCACGGATTTCAGAACTTGAATCTGTTCTAGCGCCTTGATCTTCTCGGGGTTGGCTTCTATCCCCCGCTGAGACACAAGGAACCCAAGAAGCTTGCCGATGGAACACCAAAGACACATTTGTCTGGGTTGAGCTTCAGGTTGATCTTATGCAAGTTTGCAAAGGTTTCTTCTAAATTAGCAATGAACGTAGATTTTTCCTTGGTTTTGACCACTATGTCATCTATATATGTGTCAGATTCAAGGCTCCGCAGACCCAAGAAGGTTCCAACTCTGGGGCATGTGCGAAGATCTCAACCTTTCAAGTCTTAAGCTCCCCACCCTATAGCCTAGCTAAGTTGAACACGCACCCAAGCGGGGAAGAAGATGAACACAGCCGTTTACCCAGGTTTGGGCCACCTTGCGGTGTAAAACCCTAATCATACTTTGTGGTGGATTGGCCTCACGTGGGGCTGAGGATGAACAAGTATAGTGGATGAACAGCCTCGCGAGGGCTCTGGTTTTGAGGATCGAAGTCCCTCTCTACGGTGGTGGCTAACCTATATTTATAGTTGCCTTGTTCCTCTTCCCTCAAAACTTAGGCGGGAAGGGATCCCACAACGGCTAATTTGAAAGGGGACATGAAGTACATCTAATCCTTACGAAAGGTGGTCTTCTCCTGCAATCCTTTGAGTCGTGACGCTGCCGTGAGCCCGGTGATGACATCCGTCCTACCGAGCCCATGGTATTGGTCTTGTACCACCGGGATGGAAAGCTTTGGGGGATTCCTCGGGAACCCGCGTTTGCCTTGCACCCTTAGCGCCGAGAGGGAAACTGTCTCCCTTGCGCCCACGGGCGCTCGCCTGGCCATGGTTGTCATGGCTCACGTCATCGCAACCTCGGGGGGCTGGGTACCTGCATAGAAATCTCCGCTCCTCGGGACGCCGCCTAGGGAGGCCGCTCCCTCAGGAGGTCTTGGTGTCGTATACCTCGCGAGGCTGGGGCCCTCGTGAGGCTATTGCCTTGAGAGCCTTGCTGCTGGGCTATACCAAACCATTATGGGAGCCACACCGTGGGCCGCAGCCTGGCAAGTTTGGGTACCCTGGTTCCCAGAACGTCGATAGTAGCCCCAGGGCCCAAGGCACGCTCGGGCTGGCTTCAAGGCAAAGCCAAAGGGCAAGGGCGAAACGCTGCGGGACCCAAGCGCATGCGGGTCAGGGCTGACGTGTGGCACTCGACGGGAAGTGGATGCCTTGTAACGCCCTGAGACCGATGCGCCAGATGTCTTCTAGTTATTCGTCGTCGTTGCCATGTCATCCGCTTGCGTGTGGCACTTCGCCATGTCATCATGTGCATTTCATGTGCATGTTTTTCAAAAACTTGCATCCGTCTATAGTTGTCGGGTCTCCCAGTTCTCCCCGTTGTCCGTTGTGAGCCCAGACACACTCACACGTTCCCGCGACACCTCTGAAACAATATTTTATAAGTGGCATAAAAATGTTCTCGGAATGGGGTGAAAGTTGGCGTGTGGTCTTATTATAGTGTAGGTAGACCACCTGCAAAATTTCGCCAAATTCGGAAATTGTTTGATAGCCCAACCGTTAAACATATAGCAGTACCATTACCAGTACATTCGTCGGACGTTTCGGTCTCCGAAACTGCTGCCGGGCCTATTTCTCTTCTCTCCTCACAGCCCAACCCCTTCTACACAGCCCACCTGCAGCCCACCTAAACCCCCTCTTCTCTAGGTCGTCGAATCGCAGTCCAATGCCCTAAAACCCCCTCAAAACCCCACTAACGCTAGCCCCTGTCTATAAGTAGACCCCCTAGTCCATTTTTGGACTAAACCTAACCCTTAAACCTCCCCTGCCCTCCACCTCGCATTCCGCACCGGCCAGCCTCTCCTCGCCACTTGGCAAGCCGCCAGCGGCCAGCCGCCGGCAGCACCGCCGCTTACAACAACTCAGGTGTCGCCGCCTCACCCAGCCACACGCGCCAAGCAACCATGGCTTGCCACGCGTCCTCCCTGCGCCTCCCTCCTCCCGCGGCCCGCTGGGGCATGGATCTGGCCCGCCTGGGCCCAAAGCCGCCCCCGCCGCAGCTCGCGCGATCCCGACCTCATGCTCCCTATGCCCTGGCCTCCCGCATGCCTCTTGCACGGCCTCGTCCCCGCCTCATTCACCGGCGACCGCCGCCCCCCTTCCGGCTAGGCGCTGCCACCTCTGCCTCGCCTCCGTCCCGATCTGGGCCGACGCCGCCCAGAGCCGGTGGCTCCTACGCCGCCCGGCTCCCTCCTGCTCGCACCGAGCCTCACCGCCATCGACTCCGCCGCCCAAAGGGACAACGCCTCTGGTCGCCTGCCTCTGCCTCTCCGTTGTCGCCGAACCAGACGGGATCCGCGACTACGCCGGCCGGATCCACCTCCTTCACAACTCGACGCCACCCCATGCCCGCCGGAGCTCCCGCACCGGCCGCTTCGCCGCCACCGTTGACCTGGATCGGGACGGCCCCGTCCCTGCACTGCCTGATCCACCAATCCCAACACCTCCCCGCGCTATACCGCTTCGTCCCGCTGAACCTCTCCGTCCACTTTCCCTGGGGTAAGATTTTCACCAAGTCCCTGGAAAAATCATCTCATGTGTGCTTGTTTGACATCATGTAACTTTGTTCATTATGATCCCATGGAGATGTGTGATATGTGGAAATGTTCATCTTAGAGTGATCTACATGATGGTTGCATTGTCATACATATTAGGATGCATTTTGACATGCTAATGTCGGTTGTAAAAGTGCATGTTGCTGTTAACTGCTGAAAAGATATAACTTGCCTTTTTGTCATTTTCATATCTTTTTGTGTGATTTTATTTTCAACATCATGTCTACATGTTTAGAATCACAATCATGTCATCTTTGCATTAGTGTAACCCACTTATCATGACATGTCCTGTGATGACTAGAAAAAGATTGCGAAGTGGGCTACTCGTTGTTTGCAGTTTTCAGAGACTTGGTAATTTCTACGAAGTCTGGAACTGTTATATTATGATGCCATGTTTGCTTGATGCTACCATCAAATCCATGCATAATCTGGAGATGTCTAGTAAAGATCATGTTTCCATGTCCATGTTATGCTCCATCCATCAATGCCCTGCGTTACCATATAAACTTGTATAGCTTGTCTGTTTCTTGCTCTCAAGTTGCCATCATGCTAAATCTGTCAACCTATGGAGTAATTAATATATGCATCATATGAACTTGTGCCCATGGAGTAAGTTGAATTATGCCATGTTGCATTATTTGAGCTCCATGATATGTACTAGAGTTATATGCCTTTTTATGCCATGTTCATGCACTGTAGCATACTTGTTTCATGCCTCCAACAGCCATCATATTAACTCTGCTCATGTATGTGCCCAGTTTTTCACTGTCATGAATCTGTGTTATAAAGTTGCTTTTCGCGTTGATCCTTTTGGATTAATCTTGATGCCTATGAACATGAACCTTAATGATATTTGAAGCATGTTATCTTTACTTTGAGTGCATATTAGTTTGTGCTCATATGATCCCCGTAGCATGTTGTTTTTGATGACTGCTAAGTGCCTAGTTGTTGTTTAGGCAGATTGTTGTTATATCCTACTTTGAATGTATGTGTTGAACCGTTGCTCCGTTTTCATCATGTTCTATATGAAACTTGCTTATATATGCATGTACTTTCATAATATCTTGTTGCATCCTTGTTTTGAGTGTGCTTGCTTGATGTTCGAATGCATTTTGTGTCAATGTCATGTTTAACTTGTGTTGCTGATATCTTCTAGGCCGTAGCTCCGAATTAAATGAAATTTATATGTAACTTGACTAGAAAAATGTGTAGATCATCAAGGTTCACTTTAACTTGTTGCTTAACAACTTGAACATAATGCGTTATTCAAATCTGGACCAATTTCAAAATTTGCATATGCGGAGTTTCTAGAATTGTTGTATGTTGATTCCGGCCTCATTTAAACTTTCCTTGATGATGGGTTCTAGCATGCATCATCTCTTGCCATGGGTAGCATCAAGTAGCCTTGTCATGCATCATACTTGGTTTAGCATCATGCCATGTTTATGTGTTGTGTGTTCACAATGTTGTTTGCTTCTTTCCGGTTGTATGCTTTTCTCGATAGTTCCTGTTTCCTTGTGATTGCGAGGATTCATTCGACTACACTTGGTTCATTGCTACATCTTGAGCTTGCATTGGTTTTCCTCTAAGAGGAGAGGGTGATGCAGCAATAGTAATGTAAGTATTTCCCTCGGTTTTTGAGAACCAAGGTATCAGTCCAGTAGGAGGCTCCTCAAAAGTCCCACGCACCTACACAAACAAACAAAGAACTCGCAACCAACGCAATAAAGGGGTTGTCAATCCCTTCATGACCACTTGCGAAAGTGAGATCTAATAAAGGTAGTATGATAAGATAAATATATTTTTGGTATTTTATAATATAGATGCAAAAGGTAAAGATGCAAATAAAAGTATATATTGAAAGCAAATATGATAAGAGATAGACCCGGGGGCCATAGGTTTCACTAGTGGCTTCTCTCAAGATAGCATACGTATTACGGTGGGTGAACAAATTACTGTCGAGCAATTGATAGAAAAGCGAATAATTATAAGATTATCTAGGCATGATCATGTATATAGGCATCATGTCCGTAACAAGTAGACCGACTCCTGCCTGCATCTACTACTATTACTCCACACATCGACCGACTCCTGCCTGCATCTAGAGTATTAAGTTCATAAGAACAGAGTAACGCATTAAGCAAGATGACATGATGTAGAGGGATAAACTCAAGCAATATGATATAAACCCCATCTTGTTATCCTCGATGGCAACAATACAATACGTGCCTTGCAACCCTTTCTGTCACTGGGTAAGGACACCGCAAGATTTAACCCAAAAGCTAAGCACTTCTCCCATGGCAAGAAAGATCAATCTAGTAGGCCAAACCAAACTGATAATTCGAAGAGACTTGCAAAGATAACTCAATCAAACATAAAAG
This sequence comes from Triticum dicoccoides, assembly GCF_002162155.2. Taxonomy (NCBI): domain Eukaryota; kingdom Viridiplantae; phylum Streptophyta; class Magnoliopsida; order Poales; family Poaceae; genus Triticum; species Triticum dicoccoides. The sequence continues at coordinate 265,536,356 of NC_041381.1, read as the reverse complement.
TATTCAGAGAAGATTCAAATATTATTCATAGATAAACTTGATCATAAACCCACAATTCATCGGATCTCGACAAACACACCGCAAAAAGAGTTTACATCGAATAGATCTGCACAAGAGAGGGGGAGAACATTGTATTGAGATCCAAAAAGAGAGAAGAATCCATCTAGCTAATAACTATGGACCTGTAGGTCTGTGGTAAACTACTCACAACTCATTGGAGGGGAAAGGGTGTTGATGTAGAAGCCCTCCATGGTTGATTCCCCCTCCGGTGGAGCGCCGGCGAAGGTTCCAAGATGGGATCTCGCAGATACAGAAGGTTACGGTGGTGGAAATTGTGTTTCGTCTGCTCCCTGGATGTTTTCGGGGTACGTAGGCTTATATAGGAGGAAGAAGTACGTCGGTGGATGCCCGAGGGGCCCACGAGACAGGGGGTGTGCCCTATAGGGGGGGGGGGCGCCCTCCTATCTCGTGGGAGCCTCGGCTGCTTCTTGCCTTGCACTCCAAGTCCTCTGGATCACGTTCATTCCAAAAATCACGCTCCCGAAGGTTTCATTTCGTTTGGACTCCGTTTGATATTCTTGGAAATGCTGAAATAGGCAAAAAAACAACAATATGGGCTGGGCCTCCGGTTAGTAGGTTAGTCCCAAAAATGATATAAATGTGTAAAATAAAGCCCATAAACATCCAAAAGGGGTAATATAATAGCATGGAACAATCAAAAATTATAGATACGTTGGAGACATATCATTCATCGACGCCCGTTCGTCCTCTTCATGGACTCGTTTTTCTTCCTAGCGGGATTTCAGGCAAGATGACCGTCACCTTGGATCTCACTACTATCTTTTCCTTGCTAGTTGTCTTGATGATATCGCTAAGTCGCGCTACCTACCACTTGTTGTTTGGCTATGTTACCGCTTTGCTCAGTCACTCTCATATCATTGCTAGTTGCAGGTACAGTGCAGGTTGTTCCATGTTGGGACATGGATATCTTGGGATATCACAATATGTCTTATTTAATTAATGCACATATATACTTGGTAATGGGTGGAAGGCTCGGACATTTTCCTGGTGTTTTGTTCCACCCATGTCGCCCTAGTTTCCGTCATACCGGTGTTATGTTCCTTCATTTTGTGTTCCTAACACGGTTGGGGTTTATGGGCCCCCCTTGATAGTTTGTTTAGAATAAAACTCCTCCAACAAGACCCAACATTGGTTTTACCATTTGCCCAACTTAATAACTAAACATGATAACAAATTTGACGCATAGGGAGTTAGCGCTACCCGAGGTTCGTTATTAAAGATAATACAGGCGGGCCAGTGCGGCTAGTGCTGGTCCAATCTAGAGCACCTTGCGGCGCCCCCCTGGCAACTTGAGTCTCAGCCAACCGTAAGCTTTGCTCATCCTGTCGTGGCCTGAGATGAGATACGCGCGGCTACTATCAGGGTGTCGGCATCCCGGGAGGTCTTGCTGGACTTGTTTTGACATTGTTCAAATGTCTGGTGAACCGGGATTCCGAGTTTGATTGGGTTGTTCTGGGAGGAGGATTTTCCTCTGTTGATCATGAGAACTTATATGGTCTAAGTTGGGACACCCCTGCAGGGTTTAAACTTTCGAGAACCGTGCTCGCGGTTATGTGGCAGATGGGTATTTTTAGTATCCGGTTGTAGAGAACTAGACACCAGATTCAATTTAAAATACACCAACCGTGTTTGTAACCGTGACCGCCTCTTTTTGTGTGAGTCAAGAAGAGAACAGTGGGGTTATGTTTGAACATAAGTAGTTCAAGCTCACTTCTTGCTCATTGCAAGTTTGCGACCGTTTGCGTAGTTACTCATCTTATTCTTGTACTCGTAAGTTAGCCACCATACAATGCTTAGTGGCCTGCTGCAACCTCACCACTTATCCTTTCCATACCCATTAAGCTTTGCTAGTCTTGATACCCGTGGTAATGGGATTGCTGAGTCCTGTGGCTCACAGATTACTACAACAACAGTTGCAGGTACAACTAATGCGATGATCAGACGTAAGAGCGATGCTTGCTTGTTTTGGAGTTCTTCTTCTTTGATCGAGGGCTAGTTTCCTGGTCGGCAGCCTCGGCTAGCAGGGTGGATGTGGTTTGTGTTTTGTTTGTGTTTCATCCATAGTCGAATGCCTCTCTTCCGTGTGATGTTTGTTGTACTGATGTGGCATTGGTATACCTTTGTATGTATCCCCATCTACTATGTAATGGTACGATGTTATGATATCCACCTTGCAAAAGCGTCTTCAATATGCGTCTCTATCCTTCGTGGGACCTTTGAGTTCCTCTCAGATAGGGTCGCATATTGAGTTCCTCGACTGACCATAGCATCCCCCTTGATTGTTGAGTCTAGAAGAAAACTACTTCTGGAGTCTAGTTATATCGAAGAGTAGGAATACTTTTTACTCCTCAGCCCCTTCGTCGCTCTGGTAAGGAATCTTGACGTAGGAGTTTTGAAATACTCATCTTCCCCTTCAAATTTTCTTTAGGATAACACAATTAGTTTTCATTCCTTGCGTTGTCAACTCCTTTCATCCGGTGCATTTCTCGTCAAGTTGATTCGATACTCTTCGTATTTGGCAAGATCAATCCTCAGTTCTTTCTCAACGACATTGTTTCCTCGTCCGAAGAGAAACAATGTCGTCCTCAGCTGTTTCCTTTTTCCCACCCGCCCACCCTTTTCTTCACGGAGTCTGAAGTATCGAATCGAGCATCCATTTTATTCGTGCAAAGCTTCTTCATTCTTTCCTCAATTATTTCAACCGGTGAATTCTCGTCTAGTGCGACATTCTTCATCTATTTTCTTCTCCAGCGAATCCAATTCAAGTTTTTGGTGTTGGCTATATTCTTTTCATGGCTCAAATGTTTTCCCCTCGCTTGTTTGCCTCTTGCCATTTAAGCACTCCGGAGTGAGGAAGACATCTCAGAAGATTCGTGGTTGCATTCAAGTTAATTCGAGGCTGTCACCTAAGTCTTTCTATTGTTCCAGTGCATCATCTCTGTCTAAACCTATCTTTTTCAATGGTGTTGGCTTTTTAGTGGGCCCTAACCCACAGGTCTTTTCCTAGGATCTTACTTGGCTCTTCAAATTGTTCCAGAGTTATTCTCAAATTCTTTTCAAAGTGTGACATAGGAATGAATTTCATCAGTCAAATGCCTCCTTCGATATTGCTTTCAAATCATTTTCATCTTTCACTCAACCTTTACTTTTTTGATTGTTCCGGAGTGTCTAAACAACTTTGGTGGTGTTTCTCGACGTCATTATCTACATTTGAAGACGGAAGAAGAGTTTCTCCTAAATCTTGCCAGTTCTCTTGAAGATTCGTTGTTTACGCTTGATGCCATCCTCTCAAATTGTTCCGAACATCAAGAATTATATCATACCCATCAGAAGCATTTCAGAAGTTGCTTTCCTTTCTAGATCATCCGGAGGCCATCATTCTAGAAGATTTATTTGTTCTGAGTTTTCAGCTTCGCTCTCCAATTATTTGGAATTGATGCCTCTTCGTTCGTCTCCTTGTTCTTCCGGTGCTTCGGTCAAGTAGTCTTTAGTCAGCTCGTGATCTCTTTGTTCTTTTGCATCTAAATCCCCTCAAGCATATTTGTTCTTCTAATTCTCACCAATGATTCATTCTCTTTGAAATTATTACGGTGGTTCGTTCAAGATTCCTTTTCCTTTGTTATCATATCAATTCAACCGTTCTTTCCAATCCTACCGGTGGTTTAGGAAGACCTTCCCAAGTTTTGCTCTATATCTCCCCTTAATCTTTTCCAACGTGAATAAGTCGTATGCAATCCATTGCTTCTCATCAATTTAACTGGTGGAGGACAAGCATAACACAATTCTTATTCTTCTTTCATCAAGTTGATTAATCTCTTCTTTTCGGAGTTTGTTCATCATATCACATTCTTGGTCGAAGTGTTTTTATCTTTTCTTTCCCCGAGTTCAAAGTTTCCTCGGCCATCTAGTCGGAACCTCCATCTAAATCACTACAAGGATTTAATCTTATTCTTTTAATCCTTCAATTTTATGTCATCATCCTTTTGTTACTGGAGTTCTTCATGGTGGTTCATAAAGGATTTACCTCATTCTCTTCAAGGATTTAATTCATTCTTCAAGTCCGTCAAGATTCTTGTTGGATGAGCTCAAGTATCTTTGATTCTTACGTCTCAAATTGCAAATAATTCTCCATATTCTTTTGAAGTGAAGTTATGCATTTCTTCGGTCTTCTCGGCTATTCAGGCATTTTGTTGTGGCATAATTTCACCTCAAGTTTTGAGATGTTTTTTCATAAGTCCACAACAAGCATATTTTTTTGTTGTTGATTTTCTCAACAACTCCATTCAATCCTTCCTTCTAAGGATGCTATCAAATTTATTCATGGTGGAAGTTGTTGTTCTCTTATCCGTTCTTTTCATTCCACTATTTAATTCTTCCGGAGGTATGGCGTTGTTCATCCCGTCAAGTGTGCTCCCATCTTGTGAGGTTCATGTTCTATTCCATGCATTTTTAGCCAGAGTGCTGCCCAAATTCTTTCATTTTTATTACTTTTCTAACTTGTGCTAACCGGAGTGGTTTCAGAGTCTATCTTATTCCTTGAGCTTTTGATTCTCGTCATATTCGCCGTCGGATCGCGATCCGATGCCTGAAAACCCCCTAACCCTAGCCCATGTCTATAAGTAGACCCCATAATCCCTTTTAAGAACAAACCTAGCCCCCTAACCCTCCCCTAATGTCGCAGTCGCCGCCCTCCACCTCACAATCCGCGTCAGCCAGGCCCTCCTCGCCACTTAGCAAGCCGCTGCCGGCCAGCAGCAGGCAGCGCCGCTACTTCCAAGAACTTAGGCATTGCCACCTCGCCCAGCAACGTGCACCCAGCCAACCTTGGCTTGCCACATGTCCCCCCCGTGCCTCCCACCTACCGCGGCCCACCAGGGCCCAGATCTGGCCCGCCCGGGCCTGAAGCCTGACCGCCACAGCCCGCGCATGCCCGCGCGAGCCCGACCTCCTGCTCCCTGCGCCCTGGCCTCCAGTTCGCCTCCTGCGTGGCCTTGACCCCGCCTCGTTCGCCGGCGACCACCGCCCCCTTACCGGCCAAGCGCCGCCACCTCTGCCTCGTCTCCATCCCGATCTGGGCCGGCGCTGCCTAGATCCAGTGGTTCCTGCGCTGCCCGACTGCTCCTGCTCGCCCCGAGCCTCGCCATCGTCGACTTCGCCGCCCAGAGGGCCGCATCCCGCCATTGCCTGCCTCTTCCTTGCCGTCATCCCCGGACCCGCAAAGATCCATGACCGCACTGGGCGGATCCGCCTCCTCCGCGCCTGGACGCTGCCCCAAGCTCACCGGAGCTGCCTCGCCAGCCGCTTCCCCGCTGTCGCCGCCATTGACCTGGATTGGAATGGCCCGGTCCTACACCGCCGGGTACACCGATCCAAACACCTCCCCGCACCATATCGCTTCGTGTCACTGAACCTCTCCGTCCACTTTCCCAGGGGTGAGATTTTCACCAAGTCTCCAATCATCTCATGTGTGCTCGTTTGAGATGATATAACTTTGTTCATAATGACCCCATGGAGATGTGTGATATATGGAAATGTTCATCTCAAAGTGCTCTACATGATGGTTGCATTTGCATACATAGTAGGATGCATTTTGACATGCTAATTTCGGTTGCAAAAGTGCATGTTGCTGTTAAGTGCTGAAACTGATACAACTTGCCTTTTTGTCATTTTCATATCTTTCTGTGTGATTTTATTTTGACCGTCATGTCCACATGTTCGGAAGCACAATCATGTTATCTTTGTATTGATGTAACCCACTATCATGATATGTCCTGTGATGACAAGAACAAGCTTGCGAAGTGGGGTGCTCGCTGTTTGCAGTTTTCAGAGACAGTAATATCTGCAAGTCTAGAACTGTTATATTATGATGCCATGTTTGCCTGATGCTACCATCAAATCCATGCATAATCTGGAGATGTCGAGTAATCATGTTTTTATGTCCATGTTATGCTATATCCATCAATGCTCTTGGTTGCCATATAAACTTGCTATAGCTTGTCTTTTTCTTGCTCTCAAGTTGCCATCATGCTAAATCTGTCAACCTGTTAACAGCATGTTCCATTTTGCAAAAATCATAGTAATTAATATATGCATCATATGAACTTGTGCCCATGGATTAAGTTGAAGTATGCCATGTGTACTACACGCTCATGTCTTTTGCGTAAATATTAAATCTGATATGCTTAATGTTATGTGTCTACAAAGTCAGCCTCATAATGTTGATGTTTTGTGTTCCCAGATTTCACCAAGTCTGAGAATCAGCTTATTTCATCTTTGCATCTTGTCTTAATGGTTCCCATGAACTAGTTTCTCCAATGTATATGCCATGTTGCATTATTTGAGATCCGTGATTTGTAATAGAATTATATGCCTCTTTATGGCATGTTGATGTAGTGTAGCATACTTTTTTCATGCCTCCAACATGCCATCATATTAACTCTGCTCATGTATGTGCCTAGTTTTTCAGTCATGAATCTATGTTATAAAATTGCTTTTTGCATTAATCCTTTTGGATTAATCTTGATGCATATGAACCTGAACCTTAATGATATTTGAAGCATGTTATCTGTGCTTTGAGTGCATATCAAGTCTGTGCTCATATGATCCATGTAGCATGTTGTTTTGATGATCGCAAAGTGCCTAGTTGTTGTTTATGTAGATTGTTGTTATATCCTACTTTGAATGTATGTGTTCAACCGTTGCACCGTTTTCAACATGTTTTATATGAAACTTGCTTATATATGCATGTACTTTCATAATATCTTGTTGCATCCTTGTTTTGAGTGTGTTTGCTTGATGTTTGAATGCATTTTGCATCAATGCCATGTTTAACTTGTGTTGCTGATATCTTCTAGGCCGTAGCTCTGAATTAAATAAACTTTCGATGTAACTTGACTAGAAAAATGTGTAGATCATCATGGTGCAATTTAACTTGTTGTTTAACAACTTGAACATAATTTGTTATTCATATCTGGACCAATTCCGGAATTTTCATATGGGGAGTTTCCGGAATTTTTGTATGTTGATTCCGGCCTCATTTAAACTTGCCTGGATGAGGGGTTCTAGCATGCATCATCTCTTGCCATGCGTACCATCATGTATCCTTGTCATGCATCATACTTGGTTGAGCATCATGCCATGTTTACGTCTTGTATGTTTACCACATTGTTTTCTTCTTTTCCGGAATTCAAAGTTTCCTCGGCCATCTCGTCGGAACCTCCATCTAAATCACTACAAGGCTTTAATCTTAGTCTTTTCATCGTTCAACTCTATGTCATCATCCTTTTGTTATCGAAGTTCTTCATGGTGGTTCATAAATGATTTACCTCATTCTCTTCAAGGATTTAATTCATTCTTCAAGTCCGTCGAGATTCTTGTTCGAGGAGCTCATGTATCTTTTCTTCTTGCGTCTCAAAGTGAAAATAATTCTCCATACTCTTTTGAAGTGAAGTTATGCATTTCTTTGTTCTTCTCAGTTATTCAGGCATTTGGTTGTGGCATAATTTCACCTCAAGTTTTGAGATGTTTTTTCATAAGTCAACAACAAGCATATTCTTTTGTTGTTGATTTTCTCAACAACTCCGTTCAGTCCTTCCTTCTAAGGATGCTATCAAATTTATTCGTGGTGGAAGTTGTTGTTCTGTTATCCGTTCTTTTCACTCCACTATTTAAATTCTTCCGGAGGCATTGCATTGTTCATCTCGTCAGGTGTCCTCCCATCTTGTGAAGTTCATGTTCTATTCCATCCATTTTCAGACGGAGTGCTGCCCATTTTTTTTGTTTTTATTCATTTTCTAACTGTGCTAACCGGAGTGGTTTTAGAATCTATCTTATTACTTGAGCTTTTGATTCTCGTCATATTCGCCGTTCCTCTTTGCTACCTGAGTGCTCTCGACTTTGTTCATCTTCTCTCTTGTGTTCTTACTTCACCTCATCCTCTTTTTCTTCCGTCACGTTCCTATGATGTCGAGACAAGAACTTCTGTTAGTGGAGGAGAGTTGTAACGCCCCGAGACTGATGCACCAGATGTCTTCCAGTTATTCGCCATTGATGCCATGTCATTCGCTTGCATGTGGGACTTCTCCATGTCATCATGTGCATTTCATCTGCATGTTTTTCAAAAACTTGTATTCATCCGTAGTTTCCGGGTCTCCCAATTTTCTCTATTGTTCGTTTGAGCCCAGACACACTCGCCCGCGCCCGCGGCACCTCCGAAATATTATTTTAGAAGTGGCATAAAAATGTTCCCAGAATGGTGTGAAAGTTGGTGTGCGGTCATATTATAGTGTAGGTAGACCGTGATAACCCACAAGTACAGGGGATCGCAACAGTTTTCGAGGGTTCAGTATTGAACCCAAATTTATTGATTCAACACAAGGGAAGCCAAAGAATATTCTCAAGTATTAGTAGTTGAGTTTTCAATTAAATCACAACTAGATAACTTAGTATCTGCAGCAAAGTATTTAGTAGCAAAGTAGTATGGATGTAACGGTAACAGTAGCAAAAGTAATAGTAGCAGTTTTGTAGTAATTGTAACAGTAGCAACGGTAAAGTAAATAAGCAAAGCACAATATGTGAATAGCTAGTAGGCATTGGATCAGTGATGGATAAGTAAGTCGAATGTGATTCCTCATGTAATAGTTATAACATAGGGTGACACAGAACTAGCTCCAGTTCATCAATGTAATGTAGGCATGTATTCCTGATATAGTCATGCATGCTTATGGAAAAGAACTTGCATGACATCTTTTGTCCTAACCTCTCGTGGCAGCGGGGTCCTAATGGAAACTAAGGGATATTAAGGCCTCCTTTTAATAGAGTACCGGACCAGAGCATTAACACATAGTGAATACATGAACTCCTCAAACTACGGTCATCACCGATAAGTATCCCGATTATTGTCGGGTTTGTCAGATCATAACACATAATAGGTGACTATAGACTTGCAAGATAGGATCAAGAACTCACATATATTCATGAAAGCATAATAGGTTCAGATCTGAAATCATAGCACTCGGTCCCTAGTGACAAGCATTAAGCATAGCAAAGTTATAGCAACATTAATCTTAGAACATAGTGGATAATAGGGATCAAACCCTAACAAAACTAATTTGATTACATGGTAAATCTCATCCAACCCATCACCATCCAACAAGCCTACGATGGAATTACTCACGCATGGCGGTGAGCATCATGAAATTGGTGATGGAGGATGGTTGGTGATGATGACGGTGACGAATCCCCCTCTCCGAAGCCCCGAACGGACTCCAGATCAGCCCTCCCAGAGAGATTAGGGCTTGGCGGCGGCTCCGTATCGTAAAACGCGATGAAACTTTCTCTCTGATTTTTTTCTCCGCGAAAGCAAATATATGGAGTTGGAGTTGAGGTCGGTGGACGTTCAGGGGGCCCACGAGGCAGGGGAGCACGCCCTAGGGGATGGGGCGCGCCCCCACCCTAGTGGACAGGGTGTGGGCCCCCTGACACTAATTCTTTCGCCAATTTTTTTTATTAATTCTGAAAAGTTGCTCCGTGGATTTTCAGGTCATTCCAGGAACTTTTATTTCTGCACAAAAATAACACCATGGCAGTTCTGCTGAAAATAGCATCAGTCCGGGTTAGTTCCATTCAAATCATGCAAGTTAGAGTCCAAAACAAGGGCAAAAATGTTTAGAAAAGTATATACGACGGAGACGTATCAACTCCCCCAAGATTAAACCTTTGCTTGTCCTCAAGCAATTCAATTGATAAACTTAAAGTGATAAAGAAAAACATTTACAAACTCTGTTTGCTCTTGTTGTTGTAAATATGTAAATCCAGCATTCAAGTTTTCAGGAAAGATTATGATCTAACCATATTCACAATAACACTTAGGTCTCATGTTTACTCATATCAATGGCATAATCAACTAGCAAGCAATAATAATAAAACTCGGATGACAAAACGTTCTCAAAACAATTATAATATGATATAACAAGATGGTATCTCGCTAGCCCTTTCTGAGACCGCAAGACATAAATGCAGAGCACCTTTAATGATCAAGGACTGACTAAACATTGTAATTCATGGTAAAAGAGATCCAGCCATAGTCATACCCAATATAAACTAATAGTAATGCATGCAAATGACAGCAGTGCTCTCCAGCGGGTGCTTTTTAATAAGAGGGTGATGACTCAACATAAAAGTAAATAGATAGGCCCTTCGCAGAGGGAAGCAGGGACTTGTAGAGGTGCTAGAGCTCGATTTTGAAATAGAGATAAATAACATTTGAGCGGTATACTTTCACTGTCAACATAACAACTATGAGATCTCGATATCTTCCATGCTACACACATTATAGGCGGTTCCCAAACAGAATGGTAAAGTTTATACTCCCCACCACCAACAAACATCAATCCATGGCTTGACCGAAACAACGGGTGCCTCCAACTAGCAACAATCCTGGGGGAGTTTTGTTTAATTGTTTTGATTTGATTTGAGCATGGGACTGGGCATCCCGGTTACCAGCCATTTTCTCGTGAATGAGGATCGGAGTCCACTCCTCTTGAGAATAACCCACCTAGCATGGAAGATATAGACAACCCTAGTTGATACATGAGCTGCACGAGCATACAAAACAGAATTTCATTTGAAGGTTTGGAGTTTGGCACATACAAATTTACTTGGAACGGCAGGTAAATACCACATATAGGAAGGTATGGTGGACTCATATGCAATAAATTTGGGGTTTACGGAGTTTGGATGCACAAGCAGTATTCCAGCTTAGTACAGGTGAAGGCTAGCAAAAGACTGGGAAGCGACCAACTGAGAGAGCGACAACAGTCATGAACATGCATTAAAATTAATCAACATCGAGTGCAAGCATGAGTAGGATATAATCAACCATGAACATAAATATCGTGAACGCTATGTTGATTTTGTTTCAACTACATGCCTGAACATGTGCCAAGTCGAGTCACTCGAATCATTCAAAGGAGGATACCACACTATTATACCACATCACAACCATTTTAATAACATGTTGGCACGCAAGGTAAACCATTATAAGCTCCTAGCAAATTAAGCATGGCATAAGCAACTATAATCTCTAATTGTCATTGCAAAAATGTTTATTCATAATAGGCTGAATCAGGAATGATGAACTAATCATATTTACAAAAACAAGAGAGGTCGAGTTCATACCAGCTTCTCTCATCTCAATCAGTCCATCATATATCGTCATTATTGCCTTTCACTTGCACGACCGAAAGTTGTGTATAATAATAATAGTGCACGTGCATTGGACTAAGCTGGAATCTGCAAACATTCAAATCAAGGGAGAAGGCAAGGTAATATGGGCTCTTGGTTAAATCAACAATCATGCAAATTAGAGCCACTTAGACATTTTCATTATGGTCTTCTCCACTCGACCCCCAAAGAAAAGAAAAAAATAAAACTATTTACATGAAAAAGCTCCCAACTGGCAAAAGAAGAACGAGAAATCTTTTTGGGTTTTCATTTTAATTACTACTACAAGCATGGAAATTAAACTAACTATTTTTTCTTGTTTTTTCTTAAGGTTTATTAAACACACAAGAAGAAAGCTAGAAAAAGAATTTAAACTAGCATGGATAGTACAATGAAAAAGTATGAGCACCGACAACTAGAATAAGTGTATGAACATGAATGTAATGTTGGTGAGAAATATGTACTCCCCCAAGCTTAGGCTTTTGGCCTAAGTTGGTCTATGCCCATGGATCGCGGCTACTCTCCAAGGTGTACTAAGGAGTGTCATCGTACTGCCACTGGCTGGCGATCTCCTCCGGATCCCACTGATAAGATGATGGTCAATGAGGGTCAAGTGGTGGTTCCGGCTCAGTCTCTGGAGCAGATGTCTGGCCACGAAGCGCGTACACGGCCGCCGGCAAGATGAGGTAAGGGCCTGCAGTTAAGTCAAACAAAGAGGGCGCATGCAGGATAATAATCTCATTGTGTTTCTTATTAAATCTCAAATTATACAGAAGCATCTTATCATCATTGTTAGCAATAAACTCATGTGCTACCATGCTCTTATAATCTAGAAAGGTAGGAGGCAGCATTTTTTCTTCTTTCTCAAAATGCCTAATAGGTATCCTGAAATATTTAGCAAGGTGTGTTGCATAGATACCTCCAAAGATGGGGCCCTTTGTACGGTTCAGGCTTAACCGTTTAGAAATAATAGCACCCATACTAACAGAGTTATCACAAAATAAAGCATGGAACAAAATAATAATATCAGGAACACCGAGGTTTCAATAGTTTCCGCGACCAATTAAGCATCGACTAGCAAATATTGCAAAGTAGCATAAAACAGGAAAATGTATGCTAGTAATTCTCGAATCGGAAACCTTCCTTGATTCCCCTACAGTAATAGAATCAATAAAACCATCCACATCTTTACGATGTGGTTCCTCTAAACTGCCCTCGAAGGGTATTTTGCAAACCGCGCAAAAATCACGTGATGACATATCCCTAGCCACATCATATAAATAAAAAGCTACCGAAGGAGGTGAGTTCTTAGGATAATAGTAGAAATTTTGCACGAAAGTATTGGTGAGTAAGAGATACTGTTCAATCTTGTCGTGGAGGAAGTTTGTGAGGCCTGCATTATCAGCCAATGAATAAAAGTCATCATAAATCCTGGCTGCTCTCGAGAAATTATCACAAGCCCATTCACACGACCGTACTTCCACCATGCGAGGAAGATTATACTTGGGATTTTGATTATCCTTAGCTTGCTTATCCTTGGAGCCTTGGCTAGAAGAGCCCCTCAAAAATCTCTTAATCATTTTCTGAAAATTTCTGAAATTTTTAGTAACTCAAAATAAAAGTGAATCAAAGTCAAGAAAACTGATAGAAACTACTCCCACAAGTGCTTAGAGCCTATATCATGCATTAGGACCTCATAAATTTGACATGCAAGCTGAAGAACAGGGGCACCTAGGCAGCAAAAATTTGCAATGAATAAAGCACTAGAACAAAAACTAATTTGACCATTGGAGGAGTTACATACCAAGGAAGAATCTCCCAAAGCAGTTTTGTGAATGGAGCTTTGAGCAAGGATATAAAAAATGGCAGCAAAGTGAGCTAGAACTCGTGCTTGAGCTGGATGGTGATTTTTTTGGGAGGAAGAAGAAGTGTGTGGGTACGGGAATAAGTGGAGGGGGGCCACCATGGGCCCACGAGGCAGGGGGCGCGCCCTGTAGGGGTGGGAGCGCCCTGGACCCTCGTGGCTAGGTGCCAGCTCCCCCTGTTGTGTTCTCAGTGCCAAATATTCTCAAATATTACAGAAAAAATCATACTAAATTGGCAGGGCATTTGGAGAAGTTTTATTTTTGGGATATTTTTTATTGCATGGATAATTCAGAAAACAGACATAAAATATAATTTTAGCTTTATTTATTCTAAATAACAGAAAGAAAAAAGAGGCAGAAGGTTGTGCCTTCTAACTTGATCCATCTCACGATTATCAAAAGGAATCCACTAACAAGGTTGATCAAGTCTTGTTAACAAACTCATTCTGAATAACATGGAACCGGAGAAATTTCGAATAACACTAGGTTACCTCAACAGGGATATGAACATCCCCAATAATAAGAATATCATATTTCTTCTTGCAGTAGAAAGAAGAAATTCAAAACCTCCAATAATAATAGTTGGAATTTTTCCAATAGAATTGATACTGTGAACTTGAGGTTGTTTCCTCGGAAAGTGTACCGTATGCTCATTACCATTAACATGAAAAGTGACATTGCCCTTGTTGCAATCAATAACAGCCCCTGCAGTATTCAAAAAGGGTCTACCATGAATAATCGACATACTATTGTCCTCGGGAATATCAAGAATAACAAAGTCCGTTAAAATAGTAATGTTTGCAACCACAACAGGCACATCCTCACAAATACCGACAGGTATAGCAGTTGATTTATTGGCCATTTGCAAAGATATTTCAGTAGGTGTCAACTTATTCAATTCAAGTCTACGATATAAAGAGAGAGGCATAACACTAACACTGGTTCCAAGATCACATAAAGCAGTTTTAACATAGTTTCTTTTAATGGAGCATGGTATAGTTGGTACTCCTGGGTGAGGGAGTTCCGGACTAGGGGGTTTCCGGATAGCCGAACTATCATCATCGGCCGGACTCCAAGACTATGATGATACAAGATTGAAGACTTCGTCCCGTGTCTGGATGGGACTTTCCTTGGCGTGGAAGGCAAGCTTGGAGATACAGATATGTAGATCTCCTACCATTGTAACCGACTCTGTGTAACCCTAGCCCTCTCCGGTGTCTATATAAACCGGATGGCTTTAGTCCATAGGACGACCAACAATCATACCATAGGCTAGCTTCTAGGGTTTAGCCTCCTTGATCTCGTGGTAGATCTACTCTTGTAACCCACATCATCAATATTAATCAAGCAGGACGTAGGGTTTTACCTCCATCAAGAGGACTCGAACCTGGGTAAAAACATCATGTCCCTCATCTCCTGTTACCATCCGCCTAGACGCACAGTTCGGGACCCCCTACCCGAGATCCGCCAGTTTTGACACTGACATTGGTGCTTTCATTGAGAGTTCCTCTGTGTCGTCACCGATAGGCTCGATGGCTTCTTCGATCATCAACGACGATGCAGTCCAGGGTGAGACCTTCCTCCCCGGACAGATCTTCGTATTCTGCGGCTTCGCACTGCGGGCCAATTCGCTTGGCCAGCTAGAGTAGATCGAAGGCTACGCCCCTGGCCGTCAGGTCAGATTTGGAAGTTTGAACTTCACGGCTGACATCCGTGGGGACTTGATCCTCGACGGATTCGAGCCACAGCCGAGTGTGTCGTACTGTCACGATGGGCATGATTTAGCTCTGCAGCCGGACAGTACCCTGGAGGATGCACTCAAACCCGCTGTGATCTTCGACTCGGAGCCGGCTGCGCAGACCAAGGATGGATGGCTAGACACCACCTCGGGGGCTACAACCTCTACGACGATAGAGCCGAACACCGATCTTGTCCCCCATGAAGCTCGTGACTCCGAGGTGCCGGACTCCTTGCCGGACTCCGGTCCTCCCGCGCCCCCTCCAGTCGAATCCGATTGGGCGCCGATCATGGAGTTCACCGCGGCGGACATCTTTCAACACTCACCTTTTGGCGACATCTTGAGTTCGCTAAAGTACCTCTCGTTATCAGGAGAGGCCTGGCCGGACTGCGGCCAGGACGGTTGGGATGCGGACGACGAAGAAATTCAGAGCCCACCCACCACCCACTTGGTAGCCACTGTCGAAGATCTAACCGACATGCTAGATTACGACTCTGAGGACATCGACGGTATGGACGACGATGCCGGAGATGATCACGAACTAGCGCCCACCGGGCACTGGAAAGCCACCTCTTCATATGACATATACATGGTGGATATCCCAAAGGATGGGAACGGCGAAGGAATAGCGGAGGATGACCCCTCCAAGAAACAGCCCAAGCGCTAGTGTCAGCGGCGCCGCTCTAAATCCCGCCATAGCAAGAATGAGGATTCCAGCACCGGAGACAATAATACACCGGATAGCGCCGAAGACAACCCACTCCATCAAGATCCAGCATAGGAGGAGGGGGACACCAGCCCTCATGAGAGAGCGGCCGAAGAAGAGGTAGAGGACTATATGCCTCCCTCCGGAGACGAGGCAAGCCTCGACGACGACGAATTCGTCGTGCCTGAGGATCCCGTCGAACAGGAGTGTTTCAAACGCAGGCTTATGGCCACGGAAAACAGCCTCAAGAAAAGGCAGCAGCAGCTTAGAGCTGATCAAGTTCTGCTAGCCGACAGATGGACCGAAGTCCTCGCGGCCGAAGAGCATGAACTTGAACGCCCCTCCAAAAGCTACCCCAAACGTAAGCTGCTCCCCCGATTAGAGGTGGAGGCATATGATCCCGCTTCACCAGGAGACAATACGGCTGATCGACCACCCCGGGGTCACGACAGAGAGGCCTCAAGGCCCTTCACTAGACCCGTACCCCGGCATCGCTCGAAAAGCACAAGGCCACAGGGGAACACTCCGGACCTGCGCGACATATTGGAGGATAAGGCAAGACAATCAAGATCGATCTATGGATCACGTGGGTGCCCCACGATACGTGATGATCACCGTCACCGCGGACACAGTAAGTCCGGTCGGGCCGAACACAACAGACAAAGCTCTTTTGAGCTCCGTCGCGATATCGCCCAGTACAGAGGCGCCGCACACACACTGTGCTTCACAGATGAGGTAATGGATCATCAAATCCCAGAAGGGTTTAAACCCGTCAATATTGAATCCTATGATGGCACAATAGACCCCGCGGTCTGGATCGAGGACTATCTCCTCCACATCCACATGGCCCGCGGAGACGATCTCCACGCCATCAAATATCTCCCACTCAAACTTAAAGGACCAGCCCGGCACTGGCTTAACAGCTTGCCAGCAGAGTCAATCGGGAGTTCGGAGGACCTGGAAGCCGCATTCCTCGATAACTTCCAAGGCACGTACGTGCGACCACCAGAGGCACATGACCTAAGCCACATAATTCAGCAGCCAGACGAATCGGCCAGACAATTCTGGACACGGTTCTTAACCAAGAAAAACCAAATCATCGACTGTCCGGATGCCGAGGCCCTCGCGGCCTTCAAGCATAACATCCACGACGAGTGGCTTGCCTGGCACCTGGGACAGGAAAAGCCGAAATCCATGGCAGCCCTTACATCACTCATGACCCGCTTCTGTGCGGGTGAGGACAGCTGGCTAGCACGCAGCAACAACCTCAACAAAAATTCTGGCAGTCCGGATATCAAGGACCGTAGTGGCAGGTCGCGTCACTACAAAAACAAACGCCGCATTAACGGTGATAACAGTGAGGATGCGGCAGTCAATGCCGGATTCGGAGGCTCTAAACCTGGTCAACGGAAAAAGCCATTCAAAAGAACAACTCAGGGTCCGTCCAATTTGGACCGAATTATCGACCGCTTGTGCCAGATACATGGCACCCCTGAAAAGCCAGCTAACCACAGCAATAGGGACTATTGGGTGTTCAAGCAGGCAGGCAAGGCCGAAAACAGCAACAAGGGGCTACATAGCGACGACGAGGAAGAGACCCGACCGCCGAACAATAGAGGACAGAAGGGTTTCCCCCCACAGGTGCGGACGGTGAAGATGATATATGCCACGCACATACCCAAAAGGGAGCGGAAGCGTGCACTCAGGGATGTATACGCGATGGAGCCAGTTGCCCCGAAGTTCAATCCATGGTCCTCTTGCCCGATCACCTTTGACCGAAGGGACCACCCCACCAGCATTCGCCATGGTGGGTTCTCCACATTGGTTCTAGACCCAATCATCGATGGATTTCATCTCACCAGAGTCCTGATGGACGGCGGTAGCAGCCTAAACCTGCTTTATCAGGACACGGTGCGCAAAATGGGCATAGACCCCTCAAGGATTAAACCTACCAAGACGACCTTTAAAGGCATCATACCAGGTGTAGAAGCCAATTGTACAGGCTCAGTTAGACTGGAAGTGGTCTTCGGATCCCCGGATAACTTCTGAAGCGAGGAGTTAATCTTCGACATAGTCCCGTTCCGCAGCGTCTATCATGCCTTGCTCGGACGTACCGCGTTCGCAAAGTTCAACGTGGTGCCGCACTACGCATACCTCAAGCTCAAGATGCCAGGCCCTAGAGGAGTCATCACGGTCAACGGAAACACTGAACGCTCCCTCCGAACGGAGGAGCATACAGCGGCTCTCGCGGCAGAAGTACAAAGCAGCCTTTTTAAGGCAATTCTCGAGTCTGGCTGCCAAGCGGCCGGACACAGCTAAGCGTGCCCGGAGTAACCTACAACACGACCACCTGGCATGTTCCGAGCACGCGTAGCAGTGCGGCCCCAACCCCAGCCCCTGTAAAACATTAAGATAGACCCTTCGCGTACTCCATTACGCTCTGAAGATACCATGGGCATGGGGCAAGGGGCTCGACCATGATAAGCCCAAACTACGGCTCAACCGCACCAGGGGCTCTTAAGTGTGTCATTTCTTTTTCTTTTCCTTTTATTTTTTACCTACAGGACTCCGTTCGTCAGAGGCCCTGTCCGGCAGCAGACATGCCGAACCCACGATACAACAGCTAGGGAAGGAGCAAGGCTACAACGAAAATCCAGGTGGTCTCCATTATGAGCATTAAATCTGTTTTATGCATTATTCCGTAGCCTACCCCTGGAGGGGGACATGTTAAACAGTCCCATCCGTTGCTTACCGCACCACTTGTATCGTCCTGCACTTACAGCAGTTTTTATTTGAATAAAGCAATGCAGCACATTTTTGCTTCCAATTGCATTTCTTTCTTACACATATGTTCATCTATGACATGTTGCATCCGTACGTTTTGGTACGGCTAAATACACCAGGGGCTTATGTTTCCCGCGTTATGGTGTGATAAGTCCGAACACTTTCACAAGTGCGGCACCCCGAACTTATAGCATTATATGCATCGGCTCCGAATCATGTTCTTGGGTCAATAGTTGGGTTTGCCCGGCTCCCATGTTTTGGTACCTTACGTTCCGTTTTATCGGCTAAGGTAGCACTGGGAGAACCACTGCGATTGCGCCCCAGTTGAGCTGGGTTAACGCCTCAGTGGAGAAAGCTAAAACTGACCGTCATGATGAGGCGAGAGCTGGTCGCTGTTCGAGAGGTTCTTTGCGAGTCCCTAAAGACTTATGCCGCTTCGAGCGAGGAGCCGGATTCTGTCCGGCCAAGGCGTGGATAGCGCCCCAAATTCGGCCTTCCGAAAACTAGGGGCTTCGCCGAAATTTAAAATTATAGAATTCTATGGCTAAGTGAGAGTGTTCAAGCATTATAAGTCCGGTTGCCTTGTTCGTTGTGTTGAGCGCCTCCCTAGATGGACCCAAAAATGGGAACAAGAGCGCTCGAGTTTATCCCGAACACCCCAGCACTCGTGGCATGGGGGCTGAAGCCGACGACTTGCCATCTCTCAGATTTGATAAACAGCCGCACAGAAGGTAATATTTTAAATTAACAAGCGTTGCTTAGTGCATATGAACCAAGTTTTCAGCGCATAGGATAACAAACTGCGAGTCTACTCAAATATTACATCTTTGGAGCACTCACCCGCAATAGTGCGGGCGCCCTTCAGCACAGTCCTATAATACATCTCGGGCGTGCGATGCTCCTTGCCCTCTAGTGGGGGGTCCATCACAAGCTTCTGGGCATCCATCTTGCCCCAGTGCACCTTTGCGCGGGCAAGGGCCCGACGCGCACCCTCGATACAGGCGGAGTGCTTGATAACTTCAACCCACGGGCACGCGTCCACCAGCCACCGCACCAGGCCGAAGTAGCTCCCAAGCATAGCCTCTTTAGGCCACAGCCGAACTATGAGGCCCTTCATGGCCTGTTCGGCCGCCTTGTGGAGCTCGACCAGCTGCTTCAGCTGGTCGCTAAGGGGCACCGGATGACCGGCCTCAGCATACTGAGACCAGAAGACCTTCTCCGTTGAGCTCCCCTCCTCGGCCCGGTAGAATGCGGCAGCATCGGACATGCTGTGGGGAAGATCTGCGAACACTCCTGGAGAGCTCCGAATTCGGGTAAGCGACAGGTAATTAACACTCACATGCTTACTTTGCATGAAAAATGCCTTACCCGCTGCTATTTTCTTCACCGCCTCTCTCTCCTGGAGGGCCTTGTAGGCTTCGGCCTTAGTGGCTTTGGCACTCTCAAGAGTCGTTGCAAGCTCAGACTCTCGAGTCTTCGAGTCACGCTCCAGGCTCCCATGTTTCCCCACGAGATCCTGGAGCTCTTGCCGTACCTCCGCCACCCGTGCCTCCTGTTTCTCTCGCTCGATGCGCTCCGCAGCCGCATTGCGTTCGGCCGCGGCCACCGCCTCCTTCAGGGTCGCCACCTCGTTAGTGGCCCCTGCAATACCCCAGTTATCCTTGTCATTTTTCTTGCAACCAAAATCCTTTTCTGTAAGGTACAATTTTCATAAGGTATTACTCACCTTCTTTTTCCTCGAGCTTCTTCTTGGCATGGCCGAGCTCGTTCTCGGACCGCTCGAGGTTTTCCTTCAAAGTTTTGACCTCTGCAGTCAGTGCAGCAGAGGTCAGCAGCACAACCTGCAATCCCATATTGACATATTTTCATGACTCCTGCGATTATCTTTCTAAAAGATCCTCAATCCGGCTTTTCTTTCCGAACACCGAACCGAGCATCAGGGGCTACTGTCTATGCGGTACCATTTTACATATATTGAAATTCTTACCTCAAAGCCTGTTAGAAGGCTGCTGCAGGCTTCGGTCAGCCCGCCCTTGGCGAGCTGAACCTTCTGAATCACCGCACTCATAACAGTGCGGTGTTCCTCTTTGATGGAGGCGCCGTTGAGCGCCTCCAGCAAATTATCCGGCACCTCCGGTTGGACGGAGGCAGCCGGCGTCGCGGTCTTGCCCTTCTTCCGAAGGGGTCACCCGCCGGACTCCGGGGCCACTATGGGTTCCGGGGCTGAGTCCGGTGCAAAGTCCGGGAGGTTGTCCTGCGACACCTCCGGGGCCCTCTCCTCCTGGTGGGTCCCTTCCTGGGATCCCACCTCGGCATCGTCCGCATCACGGGGGGTGGAGGCAGTCGGAAGAGAATCCATATCCGACGCCCCTAAGGACCCGCTCGACGAAGTGGGGAGATCATCCTTAGGCCGACTGCAGGGTTGTATGCGGCATTAGAAAGACATAATGTGGCGGAAAACGAAAACCTTGAAGTTATTCGGGAGTCCGGATACTTACAATCTCGCCAGAGGCTTGGCCCTTGGAGGCCAGTCCTCGTCGTCGTCACTTGCGTTGGCGGAACAGTCCGGGGGAAGAGTTCTTCCCCTCTTGGACCCTTCGGCCTCCCTTGTTGGGGAGGCCTTCCTTTTCTTCCCTTCCCCCGCTGGGGGAGAGGCTTTCTTCTTCTCCTCCTCGCCATGGTGGGAGGAGTCGGCTTCGGATTCATCGTCCGATAGCACCTGAAAACGGGAACTCTTCCGAGTCCCTGTGGCCTTCTTCTTGGCCTTCTTCTCCGGCACCACATGGGGTGCCGGAGCCAGCAGCCCCGTTAGGCGGGCGTCAGCTGGGTCCTCTGGCAATGGGGCCGGACAGATAGCCTGTGCGGCCTTCTTCAGCCAGTCCTGTCAAAGGAAAGGGAGTTTAGATCCCGCATAGAGTCAAACTATGAATAACAAGCGTCCCGTAAAGGACAGTATCACTTACCTCGTCAGCTATACGCTGCGAGCTGAATCCGTGATCTTCGGTAGCACTTGGCGCCCTTGAACAGCACCTTCCAGACCTCTTTGTACGTAGTGTCGAAGAGCCCATTTAAAGTCTGGTCTGCGCCGGATCGAACTCCCACATATTGAAGCCCCGTCGTTGGCACGGGAGAATCTGGCGGATGAGCATGACCTGGACTACGTTGACAAGCTTGAGCTTCTTGTCCACCAGCTTTTGGACGCAGGCTTGGAGTCCGATCAGCTCCTCCGAATCGCCCCAAATCTGGCCGCTCTCTTTCCAGCAGGTGAGCCGTGTGTGGATGCCGGATCTGAATTCGGGGGCCGCTGCCCATTCGGGATCACGCGGCTCGGTGATGTAGAACCACCCCGATTGCCACCCCTTAATGGTTTCCACGAAAGTACCCTCCAGCCACGTAACGTGGGACATCCTGCCCACCATGGCGCCTCCGCACTCCGCTTGGCTGCCCTTCACAACCTTCGTCTTGACACTGAAGGTCTTGAGCCACAAGCCGAAGTGGGGCTGGATGCGGAGGAAGGCCTCGCACACGACGATAAACACCGAGGTGTTGAGGATAAAATTCGGGGCCAGATCATGGAAATCTAGGCCGTAGTAGAACATGAGCCCCCGGACAAAGGGATGAAGCGGGAAGCCCAGTCCGCGGAGGAAATGGGGAAGGAATACTACCCTCTCATGGGGCCTAGGGGTGGGGATGAGCTCTCCCTCGTCGGGGAGCCGATGCGCGATGTCGCTGGACAAGTGTCCGGCGCTGCGCAGCTTCTGGATATCCCCTCCATGAGGGAGGAGGCCATCCACTTGCCTCCCGCTCCGGACATGTTTGGAGAAGGTTGAGGTGAGATGTGCGGGCTTGGGCGCTAGAGCTCGAGTTCGCAGAGATGGATAAGCCAAGGAGGAAGAAGGTGCAAGTAAAAAGGTTGGATCTTTATCCCCTTATATGGGCGGACGGAAACACGCGTGCCCACCGGCCTGGTAAAACTCGCTTATCCCCCAAGCGTCGCGATTGATGGCGCGGTTGGGTTACCCACGTCCGTATTGATGGGAATCCCGGAATAAGGGGAACACGATCTCTGCTTCGACAAGACGTGCCAAGGAAACCGCCTCGCTAAATGCGCTGAGATGGAACAATAAAAACAATTTGAAGGCTTGGTAGTGGTGTGACGTTACGCCACAAAATACGTCAGCAGATTGAACTTGTGTCATATTATTCTCTCTACGGTTGTATGTGGAATTTATTTTGCAGAGCCGGACACTATCTTGGTGTTCACAATCTTCTATAAATTATTCGGAGGAGGAACCCGTCTTGCAATGCCGAAGACAACATGCGCGCCGGACTCGTCGTCATTGAAGCCTAGTTCAGGGGCTACTGAGGGAGTTCTAGACTAGGGGGTGTCCGGATAGCCGAACTATCATCATCGGCCGGACTCCAAGACTATGAAGATACAAGATTGAAGACTTCGTCCCGTGTCCGGATGGGACTTTCCTTGGCGTGGAAGGTAAGCTTGGCGATACGGATATGTAGATCTCCTACCATTGTAACCGACTCTGTGTAACCCTAGCCCTCTCCGGTGTCTATATAAACCGGATGGCTTTAGTTCATAGGATGAACAACAATCATACCATAGGCTAGCTTCTAGGGTTTAGCCTCCTTGATCTCGTGGTAGATCTACTCTTGTAACCCACATCATCAATATTAATCAAGCAGGACGTAGGGTTTTACCTCCATGAAGAGGGCCGGAACCTGGGTAAAAACATCGTGTCCCTCGTCTCCTGTTACCATCCGCCTAGACGCACAGTTCGGGACCCCCTACCCGAGATCCGCCGGTTTTGACACTGACACTGGGTCTCCAAGTTTCTGGGGTATTCCACCTTTAAAAGTGTAATTAGCAAGCATGGTGGAAATTTTAGCTTCCGGTATCTTCCTTTTATTTGTAATAATATCCTTCATGTGTTTAGCATAAGGATTCACTTTAGGCATATCAGTTAAGCGCATAATTAAAAAGATAGGTCTAATCATTTCAGCAAAGCGCTCAAAATCCTCATCATCCTTTTTCTTGGATGGCTTAGGAGGAAAAGGCATGGGTTTCTGAACCCATGGTTCTCTTTCTTTACTGTGCTTCCTAGCAACAAAATATCTCTTATCATAACGTTGATTCTTTGATTGTGGGTTATCAAGATCAACAGCAGGTTCAATCTCTACATCATTATTATTGCTAGGTTGAGCATCAACATGAACATCATCATTAACATTATCACTAGGTTCATGTTCATCACCGGATTGTGTTTCAGCATCAGAAATAGAAATATCATTAGGATTCTC
The DNA here is from genome assembly GCF_002162155.2 of Triticum dicoccoides. Classification (NCBI taxonomy): domain Eukaryota; kingdom Viridiplantae; phylum Streptophyta; class Magnoliopsida; order Poales; family Poaceae; genus Triticum; species Triticum dicoccoides. The sequence continues at coordinate 265,512,643 of NC_041381.1, read as the reverse complement.
AGGTGTGTCTACAACAGGTTCACTAGAAGCATGCAAAGTCCTATCATTTTTCTCTTTCTTCTTTTTAGAAGGACTAGGTGCATCTAAATTATTTCTCTGAGAACCTTACTCAATTCTTTTATGGTGGCCTTCATGATACAAAGGTTCCTGAGTCATTTTACCCGTTCTAGTAGCCACTCTAACAGCAAAATCATGTTTATTATTCAGTTCATCGAGCAAATCACTTTGAGCTTTAAGTATCTTCTTGAGTGGTAACCATAGAAGCTTATTTACTAATGAGTTTAAGTTCACCTTTAACTCTTGCCATATAATCACTCAAGCGTTCAATCATGTAAGCATTACTCTTTAATTCTCTACCAACATAAGCATTGAAATTTTCTTGTCTAGCCATAAAGTAATCAAATTTATCCAAACATTGGCTAGGAAACTTAGTAGATGGGATTTCAACTTTATCATATCTATAGAGAGAATTTACCTTTACTACCTGTGTCGGGTTATCAAGACAATGTGTTTCATTAATAGGTGGTATATTAAGACCATGTATTTCTTCAACAGGAGGTAAATTCTTAACATCTTCAGTTTAATACCTTTTTCTTTCATTGATTTCTTTGCCTCTTGCATATCTTCAGGACTGAGAAATAGAACACCCCTCTTCGGCGTTGGTTTAGGAGTTGGCGCAATTGGCTTAGGAGTTGGCTCAGGAAGAGTCCAATTATTTTCATTAGTCAACATATTATTCAATAGTAATTTAGCTTGATCGACTATTCTTTCCCTGAAAACACAACCAGTACAACTATCAAAGTGGTCCTTGGAAGCATCGGTTAGTCCATTACAAAAGATATCAAGTATTTCATTTTTCTTAAGAGGATGATCAGGCAAAGCATTAAGTAATCGGAGAAGCCTCCCCCAAGCTCGTGGGAGACTCTCTTCTTCAATTTGCACAAAATTATATATCCCTCAATGCAGCTTGTTTCATAATCCTTATCAGTAACAAAAATAGGTGAAGTAGCAAAAGCAGGGTCATATTCCATTCTAGCATTTAGAGATTTCTGTTTTAGTTTAACTAATAACTTCTTAAGATCAGATCTATCATTGCAAGCAAGAATATCTCTAGTAGTTTCTTCATCCATAACATAACCCTCAGGAACAACAGGCAATTCATATTTAGGGGGAGAACCTTCATCATCACTATCTTCGATAATATCAGTTTCAATAAATACATTCTCTCTAGCCCTAGCAAGTTGTTCATCAAGAAATTCACCTAATGGCATAGTAGTATCAAGCACAGAAGTAGTTTCATCATAAGTATCACGCATAGAAGAAGTGGCATCATCAATAGCATGCGACATAACAGAATTCATAGCAGTACAAGGTTTACGTGTCGCAAGTTTACTCAAAACAGAAGGAGAATCTAGTGCAGAGCTAGATGGCAGTTCCTTACCTCCCCTCATAGTTGAGGGAAAAATCTTAGTTCTTTCGTCTTTCAAGTTCTTCATAGTGATCATGAGATATAAATCCTAAGTGACTCAAAGAATAGAGCTATGCTCCCCCGCAACAGCGCCAGAAAATAGTCTTGATAACCCACAAGTATAGGGGATCGCAACAGTTTTCGAGGGTAGAGTATTCAACCCAAATTTATTGATTTGACACAAGGGAAGCCAAAGAATATTCTCAAGTATTAGCAGTTGAGTTGTCAATTCAACCACACCTAGATAACTTAGTATCTGCAGCAAAGTATTTAGTAGCAAAGTAGTATGGAAGTAACGGTAACAGTAGCAAAAGTAATAGTAGCAGTTTTGTAGTAATTGTAATAGTAGCAATGGTAAAGTAAACAAGCAAAGCACAATATGTGAAAAGCTTGTAGGCATTGGATTAGTGATGGATAATTATGTCGGATGTGATTCCTCATTAATAGTTATAACATACGGTGACACAGAACTAGCTCCAGTTCATCAATGTAATGTAGGCATGTATTCCAAATATAATCATACGTGCTTATGGAAAATAACTTGCATGACATCTTTTGCCCTACCCTCCCATGGCAGCGGGGTCCTAATGGAAACTAAGGGATATTAAGGCCTCCTTTAATTAGAGTACCGGTCCAACGCATTAACACATAGTGAATACATGAACTCCTCAAACTACGGTCATCACCGAGAAGTATCCTGATAATTGTCACTTCGGGGTTGTCGGATCATAACACATAATAGGTGACTATAGATTTGCAAGATAGGATCAAGAACTCACATATATTCATGAAAACACAATAGGTTCAGATCTGAAATCATGGCACTCGGGCCCTAGTGACAAGCACTAAGCATAGCAAAGTCATAGCAACATCAATCTCAGAACATAGTGGATAATAGGGATCAAACCCTAACAAAACTAATTTGATTACATGGTAAATCTAATCCAACCCATCACCGTCCAACAAGCCTACGATGGAATTACTCACGCATGGCGGTGAGCATCATGAAATTGGTGATGGAGGATGGTTGGTGATGATGACGGTGACGAATCCCCCTCTCCGAAGCCCCGAACGGACTCTAGATCAGCCCTCCCGAGAGAGATTAGGGCTTGGCGGCGGCTCCGTATCGTAAAACGCGATGAAACTTTCTCTCTGATTTTTTTCTCCGTGAAAGAAAATATATGGAGTTGGAGTTGAGGTCGGTGGATGTTCAGGGGGCCCACGAGGCAGGGGAGCACGCCCTAGGGGATGGGGGGCGCCCCCACCCTAGTGGACAGGGTGTGGGCCCCCTAACACTAATTCTTTCGCCAATTTTTTTTATTAATTCTGAAAAGTTGCTCCGTGGATTTTCAGGTCATTGCAGGAACTTTTATTTCTGCACAAAAATAACACCATGGCAGTTCTGCTGAAAATAGCGTCAGTCCGGGTTAGTTCCATTCAAATCATGCAAGTTAGAGTCCAAGACAAGGGCGAAATTGTTTGGAAAAGTAGATACAATGGAGGCGTATCAGACCGCCTGCCAAATTTCGCCACATTCGGAGTTCATTTGGTAGCCCAACCGTTAAACATGTAGCGGTACCGTTGCCGGTACATTCGTCGGACGTTTCAGTCTCCGAAACTGCTGTTGGGCCTCTTTGTCTTCTGTCCTCTCAGCCTAACCCCTTCTACACAGCCCACCTAAACCCCGTCCGCTCCGGGATGTCGGATCGCGATCCAATGCCCAACCCCCCCTCAAAACCCCCTAACCCTAGCCCCTATTTATAAGTAGCCCCCTAGTCCATTTTCGGACTAAACCTAGCCCCCTAACCCACCCCTAACCTCGCAGCCGCTGCCCTCAACCTCGCATTCCATTCCGGCTATCCCCTCCTTGCCACTTGGCAAGTCGCCAGGGGCTAGCGGCCGGCAGCGCCGCTGGTTACAACCACTCAAGCGTCGCCACCTCGCCCAGCTAACTGTGGGTTGCCACACATCCTCCCAGCGGCCCACTGGGTTCCGGATCTGGACCTCCCGGGCCCGAAGCTACCGCCGACGCAGCCCGCGCGAGCCTGGCCTCCCGCTCCCGGTGCCCTGGCCTCTAGCTCGCCTCCCGCGCGGCCTCGACCCCGCCTCATTCACCGCCGACCGCCGCCCCCTTGTTGGCCAGGCGCCGCGACCTCTCTCTCACCTCCATCTCAATCTAGGCCGGCACTGCCCAGATCCGGTGGCCCCTGCGCTGCCCAACCCCTCTTGCTCGCCCCCGAACCTTGCCTTCGTCGACTCCGCCGCCCAGAGGGCCTCCTCCCGCCGTCTCCCGCCTCTTCCTCGTCATCTTCACCGGACCTGCAAAGATCCATGATCGCGCCAGCTGTATCCGTCTCCTCCGTGCCTGGACGCCGCCCCAAGCTCGCCGGAGCTCCCTCGCCAGCCGCTTCCCCACCGCCGCCGCCGTTGACCTGGATCGGAATGGCCCCGTCCCTACACCGCCGGGTCCACCGATCTAAACACCTCCCCGTGCAGTATCGCTTCGTGTCGCTGAACCTCTCCGTCCACTTTCCCAGGGGTGAGATTTTCACCAAGTCCCTAGAAAAATCATCTCATGTGTGCTTGTTTGAGATGATGTAATTTTGTTCATAATGATCCCATGGAGATGTGTCATATATAGAAATGTTCATCTCGGAGTCCTCTACATGATGGTTGCATTTTCATAAAATTAGGATGAATTTTGACATGCTAATCTCGGTTGCAGAAGTGCATGTTGCTGTTAACTGCTGAAAACTGATATAACTTGCCTTTTGTCATTTTCATATCTTTTTGTCTGATTTATTTTAAGCGTCATGTCTACATGTTCAGAAGCACAATCATGTCATCTTTGTATTGGCGTAACCCACTATCATGACATGTCCTGTGATGACTAGAACAAGCTTGCGAAGTGGGCTGCTCGCTGTTTGCAGTTTTCAGAGACTGGTAATTTCTACAAGTCTGTAACTGTTATATTATGATGCCATGTTTGCTTGATGCTACCATCAAATCCATGCATAATATGGAGATGTCCATTAATCATGTTTTCATGTCCATGTTATGCTACATTCATCAATGCCCTTGGTTGCCATATAAACTTGCTGTAGCTTGTCTATTTTTTCTCTCAAGTTGCCATCATGCTAAATCTGTCAACCTCTTAATAGCATGTTCCATTTTGCCAAAATCATAGTAACTAATATATGCATCATATGAACTTGTGCACATGGAGTAAGTTGAAGTGTGCCATGTCTACTACTTCAACTTACTCCATGGGCACAAGTTCATATGATGCATATATTAATTATTATGATTTTTGCAAAATGGAAGATCTTGTTAACAGGTTGACTCATTTAGCATGATGGCAAATTGAGAGCAACCAAGAGACAAGCTACAACAAGTTTATTTGGCAACCAAGGGCACGGATGGATAGAGCATAACATGTACATTAAAACATGATTACTGAACATCTCCAGATTATGCATGGATTTTATGGTAGCATCAAGGAAACATGGCATCATAATATAACAGTTCTAGACTTGTAGAAATTACCGTCTCTGAAAACACTAAACAATGAGTAGCCCACTTCCCAAGCTTGTTCTAGTCATCACGGGACATATAATGATAAGTGGTTTACACCAATGCAAAGTTGACATGATTGTGCTTCTAAACATGTAGATATGATGCTCAAAAGAATATCACACAAAAAGATATGAAAATGACAAAAAGGCAAGTTATATCAGTTTTTAGCAGTTAACAACAACATGCACTTTTGCAACCGACATTACCATGTAAAAATGCATCCTAATATGTATACAAATGCAACCACCATGTAGATCACTCTGAGATGAACATTTTCATATATCACACATCTCCATGGCATCATTATGAACAAAGTTACATCATGTCAAACATGCACACATCAGATGATTTTTCTGGGGAGTTAGTGAAAATCTCACTCCGAGGAAAGTGGACGGAGAGGTATAGTGCGGGAAGGTGTTTGGATCGGTGGATTGGGTGGTGCAGGGACGGGGCCGTCCCGATCCAAGTCAATGGTGGCGGCGGCGGCAGCCGGTGTGGAAGCTACGGCGAGCTTGGGGTGGCGTCGAGGCGCGGAGGAGGTGGATCCGGCTGGCGCAATCGCATATCCGGGCCGGCTCGGCGACGATGGCGAGGCAAAGGTGGGCGACTGTGGTTACACCAATGGAAAGATAACATGTTTGTGCTTCTAAACATGTAGACATGATGCTCAAAAGATATGAGAATGACAAAAAGGCAAGTTATATCAGTTTTCAGCAGTTAACATCAACATGCACTTTTGCAACCGAGATTAGCTTGTCAAAATGCATCCTGATATGTATGCAAATGCAACCATCATGTAGAGCGCTCTGAGATAAACATTTGCATATATAACACATCTCCGTGGGATCATTATGAACAAAGTTATGTCATGTCAAACAAGCACACATCAGATGATTTTTCTGGGGACAGTGAAAATCTCACACCGGGGAAAGTAGACAGAGAAGTTCAACGGGACAAAGCAGTACGGTGTGGGGAGGTGTTTGGATCGGTGGACCGGGCGGTGCAGGGATGGGGCCGTCCTGAACCAAGTCAACGGTGGTGGCGGCGACGTAGCTCCGACGAGCTTGGGGTGGCGTCAAGGCGCGGAGGAGGCGGATCCGGCCGGCACGGTCATGGATCCGGGAGGATCCAGCGACGATGGCGAGGCAGAGGCGGCCAAGAGCGGGTGGCGGCCCTCTGGGCGGCGGAGTCACCGGCGGCAAGTCTCGGGGCGAGCAGGAGGGAGCCGGGCGGCGAAGGGCCACCAGATCTGGACGACGCCGGCCCAGATCGGGACCGAGGCGAGGCAGAGGTGGCGGCGCTTGATCAGCGAGGGGACGGCGGTTGCCAGCAAAGGAGGGTTGTGTCAGTGTCAAAACCAGCGGATCATGGGTAGGGGGTCCCGAACTGTGTCTAAGGCTAATGGTAACAGGAGGCGGGGGACATAATGTTTACCCAGGTTCTTGCCCTCTCTATGGAGTTAATACCCTACTTCCTGCTTGATTGATCTTGATGAATATGAGTATTACAAGAGTTGATCTACCACGAGATCGTAATGGCTAAAACCCTAGAAGTCTAGCCTATGATTATGATTGTTCTTGTCTCTACGGACTAAACCCTCCAGTTTATATAGACATCCGAGGGGGCTAGGATTACACAAAGTCAGTTACAGAGAAAGGAATCTATATATCCGAATCGTCAAGCTTCCCTTCCGTGCAAAGGAGAGTCCCATCCGGACACGGGAAGAAGTCTTCTATCTTGTATATTCATAGCCCAACAATCCGGCCCATCTTAATAGTCCCGCTGTCCGAGGACCTCTTAATCCAGGACTCCCTCAGTAGCCCCTAAACCAGGCTTCAATGATGATGAGTCCGGCACGCAGATTTTCTTTGGCATTGCAAGGCGGGTTCCTTTTCCGAATACTTTAAAGTAGATTTTGAACACAAGAATCGTGTCCGGCTCTGCAAATCCCACACACAACCGTAGAGAGTATAATATTGTCACGAGTCGAATCCGCTAACAATTTTTGTAGCACGACATAATGTCATCACCCAACCATTATTTTGAATCGTTTTCTAGCCTACCACTCCACATTTTGAGAGGTGGTTTTTATTGGCACGTCTTGTCAAAGCAGAGATCGTGTCCCCTTATTGCGGGATCTTCATCAATACGGCCGTGGGTAACCCAACCGTTCTGTTGGCATGATTCCTTGGGAATAGGCATGTTTTAAGACTACGGAGGGGACATTTGTTATTCGTCGCCTTGATAAAAAGGGCTAAGACTTGTCCTTTCCTTTCCATGGCAATCATTTCCTCTATCCCCCACCTCAAGTTTCAACACCCAAGGGTCAATCCAGTCGCTTCGAGCTTCCAGCCATGTCTGGACCCAGCCTTCAAGGCCGGTGGATGGCTTGTTCTGTCACAGAGGAGGATATCTCGAAGATCAGGGAGGGAAGATACTTGACTGTGGAAATCCTCCACAGGCTTCCTACTCAATGGCAGGTTATTCCTACTCCCAGATCAATTGAGAGGGTAATGTTTATCTCTCACTTCCTCCAAGGGCTTGGGTTTGCTCTTAATCCCTTTGTTTGAGGGCTCATGTTCTATTACAGACTAGATTTCCATGATCTAGCTCTAGACTCCTTCCTTCACATCTCGGCGTTCATCATCACGTGCGAGGCCTTCCTTCATATTTCCCCACACTTCATCTTATGGCTTAAGACTTTTAACATGAAACCGAAGGTAATCGACATGAAACAAGCGGAGGGCGGAGGTGCTTCAATATGAAATCTTTCCACTTCTCCTTGGCCAAAGGGCTCCTTCGTAGAATCATCTGACCTATGGCAACGGGAGTGGTTTTACATCATCGAACCCCGTGGTAAAAAGTGGGCAGCTACACCATCGTTTCTATCTGGCCCTCCATTACAGCTCGCATCGTGGATTAACAAGGGCCTAGGCTGGGGATCTGTTGATGAAGTGCAGAAATTGCAAATTCACATCCGGAGCCTCATTGGAAAGGACACCGGTCTTACCAACATAATCCAAGTAATGCTAGTCCACCGGATCCTACCGTGCCAGCGGCATCCTCTCCATATGTGGGAGTTCAATCCAGAAGGTCCACGGACCCTTCAGCACTTCTCCAGCACAATGCTCAGAGAGATGTCGAAATTATTCTTTGGCGCAAGAAAAAAGTGGTCAGACACTACAAAAGACATCGATCTTGACTGCAATCATCTAGATACCCCGATAAGCACTTAACTCCCGATCATAGTTTAGTCAAATTCCTCATAACATTGTACTGATATAACTCTACTCGGCCAGGGCTGAATAAAGAAGACGGAGAGAATTAGGTGTTCGGCTCCACTTCCCGAAGACTCTGCCGATCCGGTGTTAACAAGGATGTTGGCGTCGGCACCATATCAAGTGCCGACGGGGAAGGATAAGGAGGAGAGCGAAGAGGCCCAAGGTGGCCTCCATTTTGGAGGTACACTAGGCAATTTGTCCAGGGAGATTGGAACTTCCACTTTCGAAGGCAGACGGGAAGGGCAAGCTCGCATCCCTTCTCCTTATGGGAAGAAAAGGACCGCCTCCAAAGACTTGAAGAGAGAAGCTTCTAAGCGGGGGAAGATATCCCAGTTAGGGGGTGACATTGTCATGCCGTCACTCCGCAAAGATAAGCCCTGAGTCGAATCATAAGCGAACCAAGGTGTTTTAAACATATCCCGTTCTTTTCTCACTGTGAGGGTAACATTTAAAATATATGTTTGCAATCCGGTACGCAGCCCTCCTTAACAGCCCTCCTCTTCGGGGGATCTTCTTCCAGAGATGATGGCGAGCGAGACGCCTCCACAGATCTCCCTGCCTGATAAGGCAGACAACACCGAGGTGTCGTCCCAGAGGATCTTTCCCGATCAAAGAGTGGTGCAAGGGGCAGTGAAGACCGGGCTAGAAGGTATTGCTTCGGCCGTACAGGGTCCAGGGTGTGCGGCCCTCACGGGGACCAGCAACAAAAGTCCCGGACTATCGAAGTTACGATGGACGGCGCAACCTATTCCGGATCCGGAGGCGCCGGATACATTGATGGACATATTGCAACATGCGCCCGTCTCAGAGGAACATCGTACCTTGATGGGTACGATGGTTGAAAGAGTTCGGTCCGCGAAAAGAAGATTGAATGAAGCCTTTACGAGCCTACTAAGAGGTTTTGAGGTACTTAGTGTTATTTTATTTAGGTTATAAATGCAAATTGCACCTATGTATAGATAGTAGCCCCTGAGACTCTGGATGACATCCAAAGGGAGGCGATCAGAGGATCAAAAATATATGCCCAGGGAATGATCTGACTAATTGAAACACATGCTGTTACATGTGTGGCAACTGCCCAAGCTAGAGAGGTAGCACATCTAAAGCAGAAAGCTGATGTAGCAGATGATGACATCACGCTTATTAACAGGCGACTTGACGAGGCGCAAGGTATGTCTTTGGGGCACTCAGTATATGCTAGTATTATGAAATGAGCATGACACTGAGAATTTGTATATGCATAACTGCAGATAGTGCCGCCATAGTTGAGACCCCTTGGTCTGAACTTGCCCGGGCCAAGGAGCAAGTCAGGATGAGTAATGTGGCTGCTGAAAAGGTAGTCGCCGAATTAAAGTCCGAGCAGACTGCTGGGCGTCAGTGCAAGGAGAGAATATCTACTATGGCACTTGAGCTGGAGGATGCCACTAGCCGATTCCAAGTTCTTGAGAGAGATAACAAAGCCAAAGCGGCCGATCTTGACAAGGCCTTACAAGAGGCGAGGGAAGCCCGGTCTGAGTCTAGAGCAGCTCGGGAGGAGATCCGACAAGCTGGGGAGATCGCGGCTGGTAAGCCCTTTTTTATTGCAAACTAAGTTTGGCGATCCAAAGTATGCCCCACTTAATCAACTGTGGAGTTCTCCAGACGCCTTTTTGGACCTTCCGAAGAGTGTCACCGAGGTTAATCAGTTTTTCTACGCGCAAGAAGGACTTGTGACGGAAAAGCTATTCTGGTCGCAAATTGACACGCCAAAGCATCCACTATTGAATGAATAGATGGCCCAGTGGGCCGAGCTCCACAAGATGTCTGTAACTGCCATGAAGGACGTCATAGTCTGGCTGTGGCCGACTGAGCCAATTCTGAATAGTTATTTCGGTTTGGTGCGGCAACTTGTTGATGCGGTGCCGCGTATCGACGCTGTTAAGCGGTCAACATGCATATAAGGTGCACGGATGGCCCTTGCCCGTGTCAAGACGTATTGGGCAAAGTTGAAGGCCACCGATATTGCAGCACAGAGTCCACCCGAAGGCAAGGACCCTAACATGCCATAACATTATTTTGAAGATGTCCTAGAAGGTGCCCGCTTGATAGAGGGTCAGTGCTCGAAAGATATTATGTTCTAGTGAAGTGTACTAAAATTGTAAAACAATGTTATGATATGTTTTAAGGCTATGTTTTTATACTTTTCCTCGAAAAGTTTTGGTGCCTCCTATGCGGCCATTTTTATATATATAACCTGAAAGTTTGCCGGTCGTCGGCTTCAGCCCACTAGCGTATAATGCGGGGGTGTTCGAAAAAGCACTGGATCACACTTGACCCTATGTCTTGGTCCATTAAGGATGTGTCAGTGCGGCGAACCAGGCAATAGGACTATATAGGGCTTTAACACTTTCACTTAGCCATAGGAGTTTGACAGTGGGTCTACGATATAGCCCCTGGTATGTTTGCGTTTATTCGAATATGGCGCATTTGACATACATGACCAGAATAACAGTTCTTCATTTAATACAGAGGGAATCGCGAAGATTCCGATGAGTCATCGAGTGGTTGACCAGCTCTCGCCGCATCATGACAACCAGTTTTCGGTTTTCTCTACTGAGGTTCTCATCCGGACAAGCCAGGACACAATCGCAGTAGTTCTCCCTTTACTACCCTAGCCTATATAGCGGAACGTAAGGTAGTAAGCACAGGAGCCGGGCAACCCAACTATAGACCCAAGACATGTTTCGGAGATGATGCATAGAAGGCCAAACTCGCGACGCGGAACACTCCCTACAGGTGTCCGGACTTTTCAATATATACCGAGCTGAATACAGCCCCTGGTAATAGACCCTGGTATCAATGCACGTATGGCAATCCGACGTGGGGATAGAACATAGGTGGTGAGAGCATAAATCTCAAAACACAATACGAACCAAGCTGTTTCTATAACATCCACTTTAGTACGGCGAGCCGTATATTTACAGGTAATGCCGATAACTTTCTTGGACATTTTACATGCCAGGAAAGTATAAAATAAAAGGAGATAAAAAGGTTTACACATGATCTTAATCTAAAAAAGAAACCTTAATGCGGGGCCCTGCTGCACGTCTGCGCCGTTTTGTCCGTTGTGAAGTGTCCTTGAAGGGTATAGTGTGATGGCCATCTGTAAAAGGGGGAAACAACCAGGTAAAAGAATCTGGTGTGGCTGTAAATAAAGCTGGTTCGTTTTAATGAGCCATGAAATATAACTTCTGGAGTCCGGATAGGGTCGAACCGAACTATGGACTTTTTGTGTGCCGTGTGCCCCCGGCGCCACCCAAGGAATTTTGAATGTATATTTGTTTATACGTGGCATGTGTGCTATAACCTTATGGGGTGGTCGATGGGGGCGTAGCTGCTAATCAAGCTCGGGTTTATCTGTGTTGTTGCACTGAGGTGTGCGCCGGATACGTTTAGCTGTGTCTGTGGTCTTAACGACCGATGAGCTGCTCGGCGTGAATAGGCTGTTTTTTGCTTCGACTGCTAGAGCCGCCGTGTATTCTTCTGTACGAAGAGAGCACTCCGTATTTCAGCTAACCGTAATGACGCCACGTGGTCCAGGCATTTTGAGTTTTAGATAAGCATAATGCAGGACTGCATTAAAACGGGCGAAGGCCGTTCTTCCGAGTACTACATGATAGCCACTTCGGAACGGAGCTATGTCGAAGATTAGTTCTTCGCTTCAAAAGTTACCGGGAGAGCCGAATACAACCTCCAATGTTAGAGAGCCCGTGCAGTGGGCTTCTACGCCTGGTATAACTCTTTCGAAGGTAGTCCTGCTTGGCTTGATTCTTGATGGGTCTATATCCATCTTGCGGACAGTGTCCTGATATATTAGATTGAGACTGCTGCCGCCGTCCATAAGGACTCGATTGAGGTGGTATCCATCGATTATTGTGTCGAGCACTAAGGCAGCCGACCCCCTGTGCCAGATACTAGTCGGATGATCCCAGCGATCAAAGGTGATCGAACATGCTAACCATGGGTTGAATTTGGGGGCGACGCGCTCGATGGCATATATGTCTCGGAGTGCGCGTTTGCGCTCCCTCTTTGAGATCATGTTCACTGTTTTGATCTCCGCTAGAAATTTCTTCTGTCCCCCGTGTTCGGCTGGCGAGATTTGTCCTTGTCTTCGCTTTGAGGTCCCTTCCCCTTATGTTCGGCGTTGAGTTTGCCGGCCTGCTTGAAGACCCAACAACTATGGTCGGTATGGTTTGCAGGTTTAGTGGGGTTGCCATGGATCTGGCAGGGCCTGTCTAGAATTTTATCCAGGCTGGATGGACCATCTTTATTGCCTTTAAATGGCTTCCTCCGTTACCGGGTCTAGAGCCCCTGAATCCGACATTTACTGCTCTATTATCTAGGCTTTCTTCATTGTTTTGACATTTGTTTTTGTTGCGTCGTGGTTTTCCATTGCCATCCCTAACATCAGATGTGCCGGGATCATTGGTGCTGCTATGGGCTAACCAGCTGTCCTCGCCTGCGCAAAAGCGGGTCATGAGTGTATTTAAGGCCGCCATTGTCCTTTGCTTTTCCTGGCCAAGGTGTCTGGCTAGCCATTCATCCCAGACACTATGTTTGAAGGCCACTAAGGCTTCGGCGTCCGGACAGTCAACGATTTGGTTCTTCTTAGTGAGAAACCGGTTCCAAAGCTTACGGGGTGATTCTTCTTGTTGTTGGAGGTGTGACTTAGGTCGTCTGCATCCAGGGGCCGGACATAGGTCCCTTGGAAATTTGCCCGAAAAGCGTCCTCAAGTTCTTCCCAGCTTCCGATTGAGTGTTTAGGGAGGCTTTTCAGTCAGGGCCGAGCTGGTCCTTTTAGCTTGAGGGGTAAGTATTGGATGGCGTGGAGATCATCTCCTCGAGCCATGTGGATGTCAAGAATAAAGTCTTCTATCCAAACCGCAGGGTCCGTCGTTCCATCATATGCCTCGATGTTTACGGGTTTAAACCCTTCTGGAAAATCGTGTTTCAGCACCTCATCGGTGGAGCACAGGGGTTGTGCGGCACCCCTGTATTTGGCTGTGTCGTGGCGTGGGTCCGATGGTTGTAATGTTCGGTATTGGTTCCGAACTAGTAAATGACTAGCATATTTGGTTTGATAATCATGGTCCCGTGTAGGAGCACTTTCCCTGGATCCATAGATGGACCTGGTTTTGCCTGCCTTTTGGTCCAGGTCCTCACATATATCGTGTTTCCAGTCCTGAGCCGCAACCGCCCTTCCTTTACGGGGAGGTGGTGTAGGCTTGTGTGCCGCATTGCTGGTCACTCTGTCTTGACCACGAGGTGGTCGGTCCGGCTTGTCAGCCGTATTGTTTTTTGGTGGTATAGGCACAACAGCCTCGGCGTCGAATTCGGGCAGCAGCTTACGCTTAGGATAGCCCTTTGTTTGGTGATTACCGCCGTATTTTTCCTCAGCGTCTAGCACTTCGTTCCATCTGTCATTGAGCGTATCTTGTGTGGCTTTAAGCAGCTGCTTCTGCTTCTTCAAGCTCCTTGCAGTGGCGATAAGCCTTTGATGGAGGCGTTCTTGTTCTAAGGGTTCTTCTGGGATGACGAATTCTTCGTTGCCCAGGCTGATCTCCTCTTCGGAGACAGGTTGGTAATTTCTATCTTCGGCATCACTGCAATCAGACAATATTGCCGGACTGTGCTCGCCGTCCTCACGTGTGTCCTGCTCCAGCGCTGGGTTTGCGGGGTCCTTAGTTTGGTTTGGATTATCATCGTCGTCCGTTACAATGTTGCTATTTTTCCTTTTGCCGGATCAAGGTCGGCGCTTCTAGCGCCGACGCTTGGGAGGTTCGTCGACAAGCATACCGTTATCGCCATCGGCATCCATCTCTTTAGGTGTGTCCACCATGTATATATATCGTATGAGGATGTAGCCGTCCACCGCCCTATGGGTGGTGGTTTTTGTGCCTTCTCCTCTCCGGCATCGTCATCCATACCGTCCATGTCCTCGGAGCCATAATTGAGCATGTCGGTTAAGTCTTCGATAGTGGCAATGAAGTGGGTGGTGGGTGGGAAGCGAAATTCTCCATGATCAGATTCCCATTCAAGCCGGACATAGTTCGGCTAAGATTCTCCTAATAAGGAAAGGGCTCTTCATGAGTTCAGCACATCGCCAAAAGGCGAGTGCCGAAAGATATCCGCGGAGATGAACTCAACGATTGGCACCCAGTCAGCTTCAATGGGCGCGGACGCACGTGGTTCAGAATCTATGGCTGGAGACGAATCCGAGGTTTTGATGACACAGGGCCCACTCGAGGTTGGATCTGTGTGCGGCTCTATCGCCGCTGAGTCTGCGGCTTCCGTGGCAAGGTTGAGCATCCCATCCTCGGATGGCGCGGTCTGCTCCAGAACTTGGGCCAGAGCGGTTACGGGCGCTGTCTCCTAAATGCGGCCCAATGATAGATTTAGGTCATGTTCATCGTGGTGGCAGGGGACAGCCGTCATGGGCTCGAATCTGTCGAAGATCAAGTCCCCACGGATATCGGCCACAAAATTCAAGCTTCCAAATATGACCTGAGGGTCAGGGACGTAGCTATCAATCTGCTCTAGATGGCCAAGTGAGTTGGCCCGCAGTGTGAAGCCGCCGAATATGAAGATTTGTTTGGGGAGGAAGATCTCCCGCTGGACTACGTTGTTGTAGATGATTGATGGAGCCATCAAGCCTTCTGGTGACGACACCGCGGAAATCTCAATGAAAGCATCAATGTCGGTGCCAAAACTGGCGGATCTCGGGTAGCCGGTCCCAAACTGTGCGTCTAAGGCTTGACAGAGCAGTACGACGTGGGGAGGTGTTTGGATCGGTGGACAGGGTGGTGCAGGGACGGGGCCATCCCGATCCAAGTCAACTGCGGCGGCAGCGAGGGAGCTCCGGCGAGCTTGGGGTGGCGTCAAGGCGCGGAGGAGGCCTATCCGGCCGGCGCGGTCGGGGACCAGGCCGGGACCAGCGACGACGGCAAGGCAGAGGCGGGCAATGGCGGGCGGCGGGCCTCTGGGCGGTGGAGTCGCCGGCAGCGAGGCTCGGGGCAAGCAGGAGGGAGCCGGGTGGTGTAAGGGCCACCGGATCTGGGCGACGCTGGCCCACATCGGGATGGAGGCGAGGCAGAGGTGGCGGCGCCTGATCAGCAAGGGGACGACGGTCGTCAGCGAACGAGGGGGGTGTCAGTGTCAAAACCGGTGGATCTCGGGTAGGGGGTCCCGAACTGTTCGTCTAAGGCTAATGGTAACAAGAGGCGGGGGACATAATGTTTACCCAGGTTCGGGCCCTCTCTATGGAGGTAATACCCTACTTCCTGCTTGATTGATCTTTATGAATATGAGTATTACAAGAGTTGATCTACCACGAGATCGTAATGGCTAAAACCCTAGAAGTCTAGCCTATGATTATGATTGTTCTTGTCTCTATGGACTAAACCCTCCGTTTTATATAGACACCGGAGGGGGCTAGGATTAGACAAAGTCGGTTACAGAGAACGCAAGCTACATATCCGAATCGCCAAGCTTGCCTTCAACGCAAAGGAGAGTCCCATCTGGGCACGGGAAGAAGTCTTCTATCTTGTATCTTCATAGCCCAACAATCCGGCCCATGTTAATAGTCTGGTTGTCCGAGGACCCCTTAATACAGGACTCCCTTAGCGGGGTCAAGGCCACGTGGGAGGCGAACGGGTGGCCAGGGTGCAGGGAGCGGGAGGCCGGGCTCACGCGGGCGCACGTGGGATGCCTCGGCGGCGCCTTCGGGCTCGGGCGGTGTGGCACCCCGACTCAGAGAAAACTGGAACGCCCCGTATTCCAGCCTAGAGATCGAGATGAAGTCTACTAGAATACGGCGCTGCTTAGCATAGAACAAATCAGCTCTTTATTACAATCTATTTTGGGTACAAGGGGTTCCGATATAATGGGGAATTACATCGGGTGACACTACGCTTGCCACTGTTTCTCTATGCAAGCAGCAGAACAACTCGAAGCAGCGGAATAACTCTAGCAGCAGAACAGTGGCGACGGTGGTGAACTCCACTCTGCAGGGACTCTAACTGGAACGCTTGTCCTAGCACGCAAACAAAAATCCACGGCAAACAAGCAATCAAATCCGGCATGACCTGCAAACTGGTATGACACGCGAGGTCAGTACATTGAATGTACTTGCAAGCTCACAATAACCAGAAGCATTCAAGACAAACAACATCATGGCAATTATAGGATAAGCAGGAATTAACATGATATCATCATAGCAACATGGCATCAACATGAACATATGAATCAGACGATACTAGCATGCAACATGATGACACTATATGCACCACTTATTCTGCTCGGTTTACCTCGGAACCAACACATGCAGCACTTACCAACCTCGGACATCACACAATCATCTTAGGATCAAATCAAAGCTTGGTATAAACAATACCACAATAATCATTAAATGACCACAAGGAGCTTGATCTTTACCCACAATTCTCGCACAACATCACGAATATCCAATAACTCGGTATCATCGATACCACGGTGATCACTCACGGATCACAAACGGAACCACACTTGGTTCAACGGGTTACCTCATAACCAAACGGTGATCATTCACGGATCACAAACGGAACCACTCTTGGATCAACGGGTTACCTCGTAACCAAACGGTGATCATTCACGGATCACAAACGGAACCACTCTTGGTTCAACGGGTTACCTCGTAACCAAACGGTGATCATTCACAGATCACATAACCAACTTATCTCATCATCGAACCGGGGTTGTTATTAAGCACATTATTATTTGTACTGTTGACCCATTGCATGACCAACATGAACTGGACCCTTATCCGTGGGCACGGCTATCGATAGATTTAGTATACACTCTGCAGATGTTAGCACACTGTACCCACACCATGGAACCCATGGCCTCGCACTCCCATTCGGGTGGACCAATGGCGTTCCGACAAAACTGTCCTACTGCCATGACACTCTCCCGGCCACTCAGACTCACTCCCCACTGGGCTAAGTCATGGGTGGCCCCGTGTCTACCCCATACACCAACGGCCACCATCATGGCAAAACGGCCACCATAGTGGCAAAACGGTCCCAAACGGGGACAAGGATCCATTCAACAACAAGGAGCACACAAGGATTATGTCCGCCTACCTGATCAGGGTAGCGCGCAGCCATAACCTTCCCTCGTTGGAGGCACCGGCGAGAGGCATGACAATAGACACAGTTAGGTCCTTCCCATAAAGGCAAGTGTGGTTGCACTGGTCAGCTCGATATGGTGGCACCATGACTCAGCCAACAGTTGTTCAAGTTCAATTTAATCCGGTTAAATTTGAATGCAAATATGATGAGTCATGATAAAATAGGATGATGCAATTACAATGCATGAGCATGATATCAACATAAGCATGAGGGTACAACAGAACTATCAACCATATCAACAATGAATCATATCCAACTGAGCATGGCATAATGACGTGCATGAATATCACAAGTACAACACTACTCATAGAAACCTAGCATGACCACTAGCATCAACAATAAATATCATTCAAGAACATATCAACAATGCTACCATGCAAGCATTTAACCAACTGAATGCAATGGAACATGCATACGATGACAATCGGAACAGATGATAGTCATGCACGAAAAACCATCACTAACATCAACATGTACTACTAGCAAGCATAAGCATATGAAAGGAATACTAGCAACTAGTACAAGATAACCATGTGCAAGACAACATAACACGAGAGTGAACATGAAACTCACCAAGTTTTAAATAGACAAGCATTTATTAACAATTCATGTTGAAAACCATGGCTACTGCATGACTATCATGCAAGTGGGTATTGTGGCTTGCCTAGGTATGAAGAAGGCACCAGGGAGAAGTGCGGTGAAGCTGTGGAATGAAACGCCGGACGGTTCTCTCTCGGAGGGGGCTGATTAGAGGCAAGGGAAAACTTCTCATTTTCACTACGGTACCACCTAGTGAAAATGGAACCAACAGAAGGAGCTCCAAGATACGAATAAGTAGGCTTTGGAATCACCTCAAACGGAGTTACGGTTGCGGAGTTATGAGGTGTAGAACATCAGGGACCAATTTGTGAATATTCCTTCAACAAACAGGTCCCTGAGTGGATAAGGCAGTGGTGCAAACTGAGAAATACGCTTCCACTTATCCACGTGGACCTGGGTATTGGGCCACTTACAGGCGGGTCCCATGCGCTCAAGGGAGGGGCCAGGCTCGGTCGTCCTCTTCCTCACGCTCGCCCTCTTCTCACGTGAACAGAGGAGGAGACCGAGAAGAGGAGGGGCGAAGGGGTCGGCCAACTCCAGCCATCTCCGGCCCGGCTGAGGACACCAGCGGGTGCGCAGAGGCCAGCCGCACCCAATCAGAGGGTCAGCCGTCATCGGGGAGGAGTAGGGTGGATGGGAGGAGCGGCGTCATGAGGAGGACAGGGAGCTTCGAGAGGCAGAGGTTCACAACGCTACGGGCACCCCGGCGAGGGGGCAAGGGGGTGGGGCGGCTGAGTGGAACAAGGGGGTGCGGTGGACGTGGAGGGGAGGCGAGGGGAGGCTTGTGCTGGCCGGACCCAAGCCGAGGCCGAGGTGGCCATGGAGGGTGACGGCGAACAACGGCGAGATGAGGCGATTCCCGAGGGCAAATGAGGCGGGGGGAGGGATCTGTGAGCTGCGGAGGAGGTCGGGGGTCTCTTATATAGGCGCGGGGAAGGCTCTGGATCATCACAGGTGAGCTCAACTAGTGCACTAATGCTGGACACTGGCGGGGCATGATACGTCTCCAACGTATCTATAATTATGAAGCATTCATGCTATTATATTATCTGTTTTGGATGTTTATGGGCTTTACTAAGCACTTTTATATTATTTTTGGGACTAACCTATTAACCGGAGGCCCAACCCAAATTGATGTTTTCTTGCCTATTTCAGTGTTTCGAAGAAAAGGAATATCAAACGGAGTCCACACGGAACGAAACCTTCAGGAGAGTTATTTTTTGAACGGAAGCAATCCAGGAGACTTGTAGTGTACGTAAGGGAAGCAACGAGGAAACCACGAGCCAGGGAGGCATGCCCTACCCCCCTGGGCACGCCCCCCACCCTTGTGGGCCCCTCGTGGCCCCCCTGACTGACTTCTTTTGCCTATATATGTCCATATACCCTAAAAACATCAGGGAGCACAATAGATCGGGAGTTCCGCCGCCGCAAACCTCTGTAGCCACCAAAAACCTCTCGGGAGCCCGTTCCGGCACCCTGCCGGAGGGGGGATCCCTCATCGGTGGCCATCTTCATCATCCCGGCGCTCTCCATGACGAGGAGGGAGTAGTTCACCCTCGGGGCTGAGGGTATGTACCAGTAGCTATGTGTTTGATCTCTCTCTCTCTCTCGTGTTCTCGACTCGGCACGATCTTGATGTATCACGAGCTTTGCTATTATAGTTGGATCTTATGATGTTTCTACCCCTCTACTCTCTTGTAATGGATTGAGTTTTCCGTTTGAAGTTATCTTATCAGATTGAGTCTTTAAGGACTTGAGAACACTTGATGTATGTCTTGCCGTGCTGATATGTGGTGACAATGGGATATTCACGTGATCTACTTGATGTATGTTTTGGTGATCAACTTGCGGGTTCACCTTGTGAACTTATGCATAGGGGTTGGCACACATTTTCGTCTTGACTCTCCGGTAGAAACTTTGGGGCACTCTTTGAAGTACTTTGTGTTGGTTGAATAGATGAATCTGAGATTGTGTGATGCACATCATATAATCATGCCCACGGATACTTGAGCTAACATTGGAGTATCTAGGTGACATTAGGGTTTTGGTTGATTTGTGTCTTAAGGTGTTATTCTAGTACGAACTCTATGATAGCTCGAACGGAAACAATAGCTTCATGTTATTTTACTACAGACTCTTGAATAGATCAATCAGAAAGGATAACTTTCAGGTGGTTTCGTACCCTACAATAATCTCTTCGTTTGTTCTACGCTATTAGTGACTTTGGAGTGACTCTTTGCTGCATGTTGAGGGATTGTTATATGATCCAATTATGTCATTATTGTTGAGAGAACTTGCACTAGTGAAAGTATGAACCTTAGGCCTTGTTTCCTAGCATTGCAATAGCGTTTACGCTCACTTTTATCATTAGTTACCTTGCTGCTTTTATATTTTCAGATTACAATAATCTACATCCATATTGCACTTGTATCACCATCTCTTTGCCAAACTAGTGCACCTATACAATTTACCAGTGTATTGGGTGTGTTGGGGACACAAGAGACTCTTTGTTATTTGGTTGCAGGGTTGTTTGAGAGAGACCATCTTCATCCTACTCCTCCCACGGATTGATAAACCTTAGGTCATCCACTTGAGGGAAATTTGCTACTGTCCCACAAATCTCTGCACTTGGAGGCCCAAGAATGTCTACAAGAAGAAGGTTGCATAGTAGACATCAAGCTCTTTTCTGGCACCGTTGCCGGGGAGGTGAGTGCTTGAAGGTATATCTTTAGATCTTGCAATCGAATCTTTTTGTTTCTTGTTTTATCACTAGTTTAGTTTATATAATAAAACTACAAACAAAATGGAATTGAGTTTGCCTCATACGCTTCATCTTTTTAATATCTTTCGTGAGGATGATGGAAAGGAAAATTGTGCTCAAGTGCTAGAAGAAGAAGTCTATAAAATGTTTGGCACTAAACCTTTGAATGATGAGCATGATTGCAATGTTTTTAGTATGAACTCCTTCAATATCCATAGTACTAATGATGATTGTAGTAGTCATGATGAAAATGTCTCTTATAAGCATGTCAATTTTTGTGGAATGCATAGAGTTTGCAAGTAAATACCAAATAGAGAAGCTAGATTTTGCAAGGGGCATAAGTATTTAGAAACTAAATGGTTGCAAGAAAGGCTAGATGTGAGTGCTGAAAATTTGAAAGTTCTTTGCCGTACTTGTGATCTTTGCAATGAACATGGTCATTTACATCTCCGATGCAAATTGTTTCATGATCGAATCATGTCCAAAAATTGTGATTATTTGATTTCCCTTGCACATCATAATGAACTTAGTTTGCTTTTGGGTTATGAAGAAATGAAATGTTTAACAAAGAATCTTCTAGAATTTGCCCTTGAGAAATTTCTTGATATTGATTGAGAGGAAATTTATATGTATTATGCGGTGAATTGCATTGAAAATCCTTATATTGCCAATTACTTAAAGAAAGGAAAGCAAATAGAAGATGAAGTGAATACTAATGAAAGGGAGGAAACTTCCCAATATCCTCCTATTATTTCTTATGATGAATCAGGTAACGAGGAGGAGCCTTCTATCCAACCAATCTAATTAATAAGGAGCTCAAAGAAGAGGGTTAAACCCACACATGATGTGGAGAAGAAAAAGAAAAGACAGAGGAGCAAAGGTAGAATGGTATCCCTCCCAAATGATGTTGCTCCTACTACTTATTGTGATGATGATAATGGCTATACTATTGGTGCTATCCATACTATTAATGATGAGAGTGATTATGCTTATGATATGAGAAGGCCCAAGCTTGGGGAAGCTATGTTTGATGAGAATGACATATTTGAGAATATATTTGCTGCAATGAATGTTTGTCCCAAGCTTGGGGATGCTACGTTTAATGAAGATGATATTTTTAGCCTCCCAAGTTTTGATATGCAAATTTGTTGTGATGATAGCATGCCTCTTACTTATGATGATTATATTGATGAAAGTGGGTTTGGAAGAGTGTCAACTTTAGGAAGTAATGATCCCACTATTTTGGAGGATGTTGAATCTTATGGTGATGAATATGAAAGTGGCTTTGGAGAGGTCATGACTTTATTTAGTGGTGAATCCACTATTTTCGAAGAGGTTTGAATTGATTATGATGAGAACAAAGTTGCTAATTATGATGATTATTGTGATGAAACTTATTCTACAAAAAGTAGTGATGATTATTGTCACATCTCTAGTTCTGGTATGACCTAGACTAGCTAGTCATGTGTGCATCATGTTTAAATTTCATTTAAATTTGAAATGAGGATTTGTAAAACCCTCATAATCATTTTTGGAAATGACCCAAATAAAAATTGCTTCAATTTGACCCAAGTAAATGTTCCTATTTGTATCTAAAAATATTGGTCAGAGGTAAAATTCCAACCAATATTTTTGGGAGCTCAGAGGTATTTATTTTTGGCCATTTGAATTAATGTAGTAAATATTTGCCTTGGATATATATATGTTATATATATATAATATGGCCAAAAATTATGCTAGTTGTTGAGGAGCTCCGGAATAATATAAATAGCTCCTGCAAAAATCGGCATAAGTAAATAAAATGGTTTAGTATTATTATTAAATCAAAACAAATGTCAGAAAAATAGAAAAGAAAAATAAAAGGGAGAAGAGACTTACCTGGCGCTTACCTCCCTGTGCAGCCCGTTCCTGTGCGGCCTGGCCGGCCCAGTTGGCCAGCCCGGCCCACCTGGCCTCCTCCTCTGTCGTCTTCCTCCCCCTCGCCCAAAGCAGCTGCGTGCCCCCGCCACAGCCGGCCGTGGCCACGTCGCCGCCACCTCCTGCTTCCCTCCTCATCGCTCTGGTCTGCCTGGACGTCGCCATGACGCCCCGCGCATCTCTCCCTCACTCTCATTTCCCCCTCCTCCTCTGGCTCCCTCTCCCTCTCTTCACCGAGCGCACCGGAGAGTGCCGCTGCTCGCCGCCGTGGCCACCGGCCACCCCTCGCCCTGCCACTGCGCCCAGAAGCTCCGCCACATCGCCGGCTACCTCTCCATCAAGCCACGCGCCTCGGGAGGCCCTGGAGAGTCGCCATCGCCGCCGTCTTCATCTCCGGCCGCCGGAGATCGTCCTTGCCGCCACGCCGCCGTCCGGCCTCCCGCGAGCCCGCTGAAGACGCCACCGAAACCGCAGTGAGCTCCTGCCCCGTTCCCCTCTCTCCGTTTAGCCGCCTGCACGATGTAGCCCCCTTCCTCGCTGTGGCCGTAGCTCCTCGCCGCCGTCCATGTCGCCACCGTCGCCCTGGCCACCGCAGCCCGCAACCTAGCGCGTCACCATGCTCCTGGTGACGCCAGGAGGCCGTAGAGCCTCTCCGCTCACTCCCCCGTGACCTGCAGCACCTGCGCGCACCCGACCGAACTCCGACCGCTGCCCCGAGCTCCGCTCCGGCGAGCTCCAGCAGCCCCATGGTCTCCCGCGTGTCCCATTGGATGCGCGCGAGCCTGGGCTCCTCGCAGATGGTCTCCGCGACCCTTTTGGTCGCCGGAGACGCGGTCCCGAGCCCCTCCGCCGCGTTCGGCCTCGCCGGCGGCTAAACGCCGGTGGGTTTGACCGCTTTGACCTCGCCGGCCTGACAGGTGGACCCCGCCGTCAGGTGATTAGCCTAATCACCAACTAACCTAACCCCTGACGCTGACATGTGGGCCCCAGTGCCCCCTAATCTTTAATTAAGCTAAGCT
Organism: Triticum dicoccoides; assembly: GCF_002162155.2. Taxonomy (NCBI): domain Eukaryota; kingdom Viridiplantae; phylum Streptophyta; class Magnoliopsida; order Poales; family Poaceae; genus Triticum; species Triticum dicoccoides. The sequence goes on along the minus strand of NC_041381.1, from coordinate 265,488,815 downwards.
AACCCCCCTGTCTAACCCGTGTCACTGAAGTGTGGCCCCCACACATCAGGTTTGACCAGTCAACGCTTTTGACTTGCTGACGCAAGCATGACGCAGTGCTGATGCAATTATTTGTTTTCTGGATTTAAATTAAATCAGGAATTCCAGAAAATTAGCAAAACTTCAAAAAATCATAGAAATTCAACCGTAACGCAGATTGAAATAATTTATATATGAAAAATTATCAGAAAAATGCAATCTTTCCATCTGTACTAGTTTCATGCATGACAAACCAACTTATACCTACTGTATAAGTGAAACACTAAAATGGCATATATAAGAGCTTAATTTGGAGTTGCATTGAACCCTTGGTTCAAATGGACTTCATTCAAATTGAATACTAGTTGCATTAGATCAAACGGCATCACATCTTCATGCCATGTTCATGCATCATTTTGTTGCATATGCTTGTGTTTTGATTGTTGGCACCGTTCCTTCTCGATAGGTCCTGCTCCAGAGACCGTTCCAGAGTACCTGTTTGTGAAGCAGTGCCTCCCTTATTGATCTACCAGGCAAGCAAACCCCCTTGTTCATTTCGATACAATCCTACTCTCTCGCTTCTGCTCTCAATTATTGCATTAGGACAACAACGATTCATCTGCTACTTTGTGCTGCGGTAGTTGAACCCATTCCTCTACATGACCTGTCATTGCCACAGTAAATAGTTGAAACCCACTAGCATGTGTAGGAGTTGATTGAAGCCATTGTTGTGTTCCTACCATGCCATGCCTGCTATTGCTTAGAGTGTGTCAGGTCTGATTCATTGGGAATGAATTGGAGTATAGTGCTCTATGTTCTGATGCTGAGAGTGAACGTGTGAACACGATTTGGTAAAGGTAGCGGTGAGAGGCCATGTAGGAGTACATGGTGGGTTGTCTCACTAGAACCGTCCTTAAGCACCGAGTTCTGTGTATGTGGTCCAATGACTCGATACTACCACACATTGGGTTCCGGTAACTCGACCCATCTCGGCTTATTAACCAACTTGATCTCTGTCCAGGAGTTGCAACTAGTTTCTCGTGTTTGTAGGTAGTGTTAGTAGTCTACCAAGTGGCACCCGGCCAGGTGGGCTTGGGACAGACTAGGCACAGTGGCACGGTGCACCAAGTGGCACCCGGATGGTGGGCTTGGGAACCCTGCTCACCTCGTTTGGGCCGTGAGCGACACCCCGGCCGGATCTCCTTACGGATGGAACCCGAATAGGCGATAAACCTGGACTAGAGTCTTGTGTGGTTAGTCAGGTCGTGGTCGACACCCTCGCCAGGCTTCCGCTTGAAGGTTGCCGAGTTACATGACGTGTACATGGCGGTAAGTGGAGAGAGCATGTGTGAAGAAGTACACCCCTGCAGGGTTGACATGATCTATTCAAATAGCCGGGTCCACGGTTATGGACTTCTTGGATGCTTACATGGTACATAGATAACTTGAAGAGGATACTATAAAATGCTCAAGACAAGTGTGAGTGCTATGGATGGCCTTCTCGTAGGGAGACGGGAATGAATCCATAGTGGTGTATTGTGTGGTGATTAGTGGACTCGTGTGCGTCATATCACCTCAAAGAAGTTCTTGTAGTCGTAGAACAGGATAGCCACAGAAGCAAAGCTGGCTTGCTGCAACTAAACCCCACATTACCCTCTTGATACAAATGCATGTATGATAGGATCTGATGTAAGTCTTGCTGAGTACCTTTGTACTCATGTTGCTTTATTTATGTTTTTGCAGCGGAGACTTCGGTCTTACTAGTGTTCTTGTGGACTTCGACAAGTAGCTTGTACCTCAGCTACGATCTTGATCGGATTTTGTAGTTAGTCAGGATCTTCATCCTTTTTCATTTGTAGATGTCTATACCCAGACATGTAATGCTTCTTCTTGTTGCTTGATTGCTCTGAATGTTGGGTCATGTGACCCCTGTTTGTAATAAATGCTATGATTGCTCTCTTAGCCTTATCTATATGAGTTGTTGAGTTATGCTGTGATGCCATGTTGTACAACACATACTTGCATGTTATGCGTACGTGTAATGTGTATTGCTATGTGTGGGATCTGACTATCTAGTTGTTTATCCTTAGTAGCCTCTCTTACCGGGAAATGTCTCCTAGTGCTTCCACTGAGCCCTGGTAGCCTGCTACTGCTCCGGAACACTTAGGCTGGCCGGCATGTGTCCTTCTTCATTCCTCTGTCTGTCCCTTCGGGGAAATGGCATGCGGTGTCTACCGGAGTCCTGTTAGTCTGCTACAGCCCAGTTTACCGGAGTCCTGCTAGCCCAGTTGCTACAGGCCGGACTCACTCGCTGATGACCGACACGTTCGTTGCTGGGTCATGTATGCCTGTCCCTGTAAGTTAGTGCCACTTTGGGTTCACGACTAGCCATGTTAGCCCGGGTTCTTTGTCATATGGATGCTAGCGACACTATCATATATGTGTGCCAAAAGGCGCAAACGGTCCCGGGAATGGTAAGGCGACACCCGTGGGAATACCGTGCGTGAGGCCGCAAAGTGATATGAGGTGTTACATGCTAGATCGGTGTGGCCTAGAATCGGGGTCCTGACAGCTTTGGTATCAGAGCCTGACTGCCTGTAGGATTACCAAGCCAAACTGGTCGAAGTTGAGTCTAGAAATTCTTTAGTTATGTAAGGGAATTGATTGTGGGAAGGAACGTAAGGCTCTCTTTACTCCTTATACCTCATGGCCTTCTAATCGGAGTCATCCTATCTTTCCTGCGGGGTTAAGGAACTAGGCTTTCTCTTCCGTCCATCAGGATCACGTGTTACTACTCCGTAGTCCCATAGGATTGGTTGATCAGAGTCATACCCCAGTTTTTGAGTACTTCCGGTGTAGCCTGTTTAGTACTATCTCAGAACCTTGAGTGAAGATGTTGAGTATGTTACTACCCCATTTTAGCAGGATGTCTCATTCTGAGCATTTTACTACTGTTATGCTGCCGGAAATGCCCTAGGAGTTTGAGAGATACTAAATTTCCTTGTGCTACATGTTGCATCATATAGTTGTTGTTGACCTTGTCCTTGGTTTCGTTTCTCGGGATGTCATCAGCTAAGCGAAGTTCTGTTGCTCGTAGCCAGAACCACAGAGATGGTAGGGATGAGGATCCTCCCGACCAGCCTTCGTTGGCAAAGTTCATGTTAGAGATGGAGAGGAACAAGCGTGAGTCTAACTCCTTTTTGGCACATATTGAGGAGAACACCGCACATCAGTTCAAAGGATCTGTGACCATTCATGACTTTATCCGCTTGCACCCACCCACCTTTCATCATTCCATTGAGCCACTCGATGCAGATGACTGGCTCCGTAGCATCACTCATAAGCTACGTTCCGCGAACATAGCTGAAGATGACAAGGTCACCTATGCCACATACCACCTGGAAGGTCCTGCTAGTCTTTGGTGGCAGAACTATGAGGCTATGCTTCCAGCTGGCCAGATTCCTACCTGGAGGGATTTCATTGAGGATTTTCGCGAGCATCACATTCCTGAAGCCCTCATCGATTGCAAGAGAGAAGAGTTCTGTAGTTTCACCCAGGGTAAGATGGCTGTTGATGCCTACAGTAGAGAGTTTGAGAACCTCGCCCGATATGCTTCAGAAGAGGTGTCCACGGACGCCAAGAAGCAGGCTAGGTTCCGGAAGGGTCTCAACCCCAAGTTGCACCGTGATCTCCACTTGCATCATTGTGATACATTCCAGTCTCTTGTGAACAAGGCCATTAGTGCAGAGACAGCTCGACTCACTTACAAGGAGTCTCGTAAGCACACCCGTGATTTGGGATCTTCTTCCGGTTCTGGTCCTCAGAAACGCCGGCTTTGGGTTCCAAACTCCGCTCTTCCTTCCGGTTATACACCGAGGCCATCTTATGTGGTGCCTCCCCCAGCTCAGTCGTGTGTTCCACCCAGGCCTACTGGTATACCGCTTGTCAGTGCGGGTCCACGTCCAACTTCAGGGACTTGCTTCACATGCGGGAAGCCAGGACACTATGCACGTGACTGCTCTCAGACTAGTTATGCTCCACCCCAGCCCGAGAAGTATGTTGGCTGTGTTAAGCCACCATGCAAGATGATCAGTGTCAAGTCAGCTCCCACTGAACGTGGACGTGTGCATCACGTCTCAGCTAAAGACGCTCATGATGATCCGGATGTCGTTCTTGGTACACTCCTTGTCAATTGCCATCCAGCATCGGTTTTGTTCGATACTGGAGCATCTCACTCCTTCATCTCTGAAAGCTATGCTAACTTGCACAACATGTCATTTTGTGATATGCCCTCTCCACTAGTCATTCAAACTCCTGGATCCAAATGGCAAACTTCTAGTGTAAGCCATGGTAACAAAATCCTTGTAGACAGACTTGTATTTTTCGCATCACTTATAGCCCTCAAGTCTACAGATATTAACATCATCTTGGGTATGGACTGGATGACAGCTCATTATGCCAAGATTGATTGTTACACCAGGTCCGTTCAGCTTACACACCCATCTGGCAAGATAGTCTCTGTCTCCACTAGAGTTGCAAGGCGTCAGCTCTACTCTCTTAATGCCAGCCCTCTTCCAGACCTTGAAGATATCCCGGTAGTCCATGACTTTCCGGGTGTCTTTCCAGAGGAACTACCAGGTGTTCCACCTGATAGAGATGTAGAGTTCGTCATAGATCTTATCCCAGGAACCGCTCCAATCTCTAGGAGACCTTACAAGATGGCACCCTTAGAACTAGCCGAGCTTAAGAAACAACTTGATGAGTCCTTGCAAAAGGGTTACATCCGTCCTAGTTCTTCTCCTTGGGCTTGCCCCGTCCTCTTTGTCAAGAAGAAGGATGGTACGGATCGGATGGTCATAGATTATCGTCCCTTAATTTGGTCACGATAAAGAGCAAATATCCGCTCCCCAGGATCAACGACCTGTATGATCAGCTCGCTGGATCCTCAATCCTTTCCAAGATGGATTTGAGGTTAGGCTACCACCAAATCAAGATCAGAAATGGGGACATCCCAAAGACGGCCTTTGTCACTCGTTATGGCCAGTACGAGTACACCGTCATGTCCTTCGGTCTAACCAACGCTCCAGCTACTTTCTCCCGCTTGATGAACTCGATCTTCATGGAGTACTTAGATAAATTTGTCGTGGTTTACATCGATGATATTCTTATTTACTCGAAGAACGAGGAAGAGCATGCCGAACATCTTAGACTTGTGTTAGAAAAACTCAGATAGCACCGCCTTTATGCCAAGTTCTCCAAGTGCGAATTTTGGTTGCCAGAAGTGACATACGTAGGCCACGTAATCTCTGGTAAGGGCATTGCTGTCAACCCCGAGAGAGTTAAGGCCGTCCTTGATGGACTCCACCTGAAAAAGTCAAACAAGTTAGGAGTTTCCTTGGTCTAGCCAGCTATTGTCGCCGCTTTGTTGAAAACTTCTCCAAAGTAGCCAAACCCCTCACGGAACTTCTCAAGAAAGATAAAAAGTTTGAGTGGTCCCCATAGTGTGAGTACAGTTTTCGGGAACTGAAAAGATGCCTGACTTCTGCTCCCATACTTGTGCCACTGGATTTCACTAAGGACTTTGTTATCTACTGCGACGCTTCACGACAGGGACTAGGTTGCATTCTTATGCAGGATCGTCATGTGATTGCCTATGCATCTCGACAGTTGCATCCATATGAGGAGAATTATCCTACACATGATCTAGAGCTTGCAGTCGTAGTCTATGCACTCAAGACCTGGCGACATTACCTTCTTGGTAAACGTTGCGAGATCTACACCGATCACCAGAGTCTCAAGTATATCTTCACACAACCAGATCTGAATCTTAGACAAAGACGTTGGTTGGAGTTGATCTCAGATTATGATCTAGGGATTACCTACACCCTAGGCAAAGCTAATGTCATGGCTGATGCGCTAAGTCGTAAATCCTATTGCAATAATCTCATGTTGCAGCAGGGTCAACCACTTCTCCATGAGGAATTCTGTAAGCTTAATCTTCACATTGCTCCTCACGGATTTCTTTCTACCTTGGTGGCGAAACCTACTCTTGTGGATCATATCATAGAAGCCCAGAAGCATGATACGGGGATTACCTGGATCAAGAGAAACATTTCCAAGGGTATTGCTGGTAGTTTCTCTATAGATGATCGAGGTGTCGTTTTCTTTGGGAATCGCCTGGTGGTACCCAAGAAGCAACATCTTCGACAATTGATTCTTAAGGAGGCGCATGAATCTCCTCTCACGATTCATCCCGGTAGTACTAAGATGTATCAGGACCTACGCCAAAGGTTCTGGTGGACTAGGATGAAGAGAGAAATTGCTCAGTTTATCGCTAACTGTGACGTTTGTCGTCGTGTTAAGGCAGAGCATCAAAGACCTGCTGGCACCCTTCAGCCTTTAGCTATTCCTGAATGGAAATGGGATAAAGTTGGTATGGACTTCATCACCGGCTTTCCCAGGACCAAGAGAGGGAATAATGCTATCTTCGTAGTCATTGATCGTCTCTCCAAAGTGGCGCACTTCCTACCTGTTCGAGAGAGTATCACTTGTAGTCAGCTAGCTGATTTATATATTTCTCGAATAGTGTCACTTCATGGTGTTCCACTAGAGATCAATTCAGACCGTGGTAGTCTTTTCACTTCTCATTTCTGGGAGAGTTTCCAAACTGCCATGGGAACCCATCTTTCCTTCAGTACCGCTTTCCACCCTCAGTCAAGTGGTCAGGTGGAACGGGTCAACCAAATTCTCGAAGACATGCTTAGAGCTTGCGTTATCTCATTGGGTATGGATTGGGAGAAATGTCTTCCTTTCACCGAGTTTGCTTATAACAATAGCTATCAATCCAGTCTCAAGAAAGCTCCTTTTGAGATTCTCTATGGACGAAGATGTCGAACACCTTTGAACTGGTCAGAAACCGGTGAAAGACAATTCTTTGGACCGGACATGATCCAGGAGGTAGAAGAGCAAGTTCGCATCATTCGTGAGAACTTGAAAACAGCCCAGTCTCGTCAAAAGAGCCAGTATGATCGTCATCATAAGGATATGACTTATGAAGTTGGCGACAAAGCTTACCTTCGGGTTACTCCTTTGAAGGGTACCCATCGTTTCGGTATCAAGGGAAAGTTGGCTCCTCGTTACGTTGGTCCTTTTCGCATTCTCGCTAAACGAGGAGAGGTTGCCTACCAGTTGGAACTACCCCCACATCTTTCTCGAGTCCATGATGTCTTCCACGTCTCTCAACTCAGGCGTTGCTTCTCGGATCCTATCAGCGGAGTGGACCACGAAACGCTTGATCTCCAAGGTAACCTCACATATCGAGAGTACCCGGTTCGCATTGTTGATCAAGCAGAGCGTGTCACTCGACGTCATAACATCATGTTTCTGAAGGTTCAGTGGTCTCATCATTCTGAGAGAGAAGTTACTTGGGAGCGAGAAGATCGTCTTCGACTGGAGTACCCCGCTTTCTTTCCGTCGACCCCTGAATCTCGGGACGAGATTCTTTCAAGTGGGGGCGAGTTGTCACATCCCTAGTTCTGGCATCACCTAGACTAGCTAGTCAAGTGTGCATCATGTTTAAATTTCATTTAAATTTGAAATGAGGATTTGTGAAACCCTCATAATCATTTTTGGAAATGACCCAGATAAAAATTGCTTAAATTCGGCCCAAGTAAATGTTCCTGTTTTTATCTAAAAATATTGGTCAGAGGTAAAATTCCAAACAATATTTTTGGGAGCTCAGAGGTATTTATTTTTGGCCATTTGAATTAATGCAGTAAATATTTGCCTTGGATATATATATGTTATATATATATAATATGGCCAAAAATTATGCTAGTTGTTGAGGAGCTCTGGAATAATATAAATAGCTCCTACAAAAATCCGCATAAGTAAATAAAATGGTTTAGTATTATTATTAAATCAAAACAAATGTCAGAAAAATAGAAAAGAAAAATAAAAGGGAGAAGAGACTTAGCTGGCGCTTACCTCCCTGTGCAGCCCGTTCCTGTGCGGCCTGGCCGGCCCAGTTGGCCAGCCCAGCCCACCTGGCCTCCTCCTCTGTCGTCTTCCTCCCCCTCGCCCAAAGCAGCTGCGTGCCCGCGCCATAGCCGGCCGTGGCCACGTCGCCGCCACCTCAACTTCCCTCCTCATCGCTCTAGTCTCCCTGGACGTCGCCACGACGCCCCACGCCTCTCTCCCTCTCTCTCATTTCCCCCTCCTCCTCTGGCTCCCTCTCCCTCTCTTCACCGAGCGCACCGGAGAGCGCCGCTGCTCGCCACCGTGGCCACCGGCCACCCCTCGCCCTGCCACTGCGCCCAGAAGCTCCGCCACATCGCCGGCTACCTCTCCGTCAAGCCACGCGCCTCGGGAGGCCCTGGAGAGTCTCCATTGACGCCGTCTTCATCTCCGGCCGCCGGAGATCGTCCTTGCCGCCACGCCGCCGTCCGGCCTCCCCCGAGCCCGCTGAAGACGCCACCAGAACCGCAGTGAGCTCCTGCCCCGTTCCCCTCTCTCCGTTTAGCCGCCTGCACACCATAGCCCCTTTCCTCGCCGTGGCCGTAGCTCCTCGCCGCCGTCCATGTCGCCGCCGTCGCCCTGGCCACCGCAGCCCGCAACCTAGCATGTCACCGTGCTCCTGGTGACGCCAGGAGGCCGTAGAGCCTCTCCGCTCACTCCCCCGTGCCCTGCAGCACCTGCGCCCACCCGGCCGAACTCCGGCCGCCGCCCCGAGCTCCGCTCCGGCAACCTCCAGCACCCCCATGGTCTCCCATGTGTCCCATTGGATGCGCGCGAGCCTGGGCTCCTCGCAGATGGTCTCCGCGGCCCTTTTGGTCGTCAGAGACACGGTCCCGAGCCCCTCCGCCGCGTTCGGCCTCGCCGGCGGCTAAACGCCGGTGGGTTTGACCGCTTTGACCTCGCCAGCCTGACAGGTGGACCCCGCCGTCAGGTGATTAGCCTAATCACCAACTAACCTAACCCCTGACGCTGACATGTGGGCCCCAGTGCCCCCTAATCTTTAATTAAGATAAACTAACCCCCCTGTCTAACCCGTGTCACTGACGTGTGGCCCCCACACGTCAGGTTCTACCAGTCAGCGCTGTTGACTTGCTGACGCAAGCATGACACAATGCTGACGCAATTATTTATTTTCTGGATTTAAATTAAATCAGGAATTCCAGAAAATTAGCAAAACTTCAAAAAATCATAGAAATTCAACCGTAACTCAGATTGAAATAATTTATATATGAAAAATTATCAGAAAAATGCAATCTTTCCATCTGTACTAGTTTCATGCATGACAAACTAACCTATACCTACTGTATAAGTGAAACACTAAAATGGCATATATAAGAGCTTAATTTGGAGTTGCATTGAACCCTTGGTTCAAATGGACTGCATTCAAATTGAATACTAGTTGCATTAGCTCAAACGGCATCACATCTTCATGCCATGTTCATGCATCATTTTGTTGCATATGCTTGTGTTTTGATTGTTGGCACCGTTCCTTCTCGATAGGTCCTGCTCCGGAGACCGTTCCTGAGTACCTGTCTGTGAAGCAGTGCCTCCCTTGTTGATCTACCAGGCAAGCAAACCCCCTTGTTCGTTTCGATACAACCCTACTCTCTCGCTCCTGCTATCAGTTATTGCATTAGGACAACAACGATTCATCTGCTACTTTGTGCTGCGGTAGTTGAATCCATTCCTCTGCATGACCTGTCATTGCCACAGTAAATAGTTGAAACCCACTAGCATGTGTAGGAGTTGATTGAAGCCATTGTTGTGTCCCTACCATGCCATGCCTGCTATTGCTTAGAGTGTGTCAGGTCTGATTCATTGGGAATGAATTGGAGTACAGTGCTCTATGTTCTGATGCTGAGAGTGAACGTGTGAACACGATTTGGTAAAGGTAGCGGTGAGAGGCCATGTAGGAGTACATGGTGGGTTGTCTCACTGGAACCGTCCTTAAGCACCGAGTTCTGTGTATGTCGTCCAATGACTCGATACTACCACAGATTGGGTTCCGGTAACTCGACCCCTCTCGGCTTATTAACCAACTTGATCTCTGTCCAGGAGTTGCAACTTGTTTCTGGTGTTTGTAGGTAGTGTTAGTAGTCTACCAAGTGGCACCCGGCAAGGTGGGCTTGGGACAGACTATGCACAGTGGCACGGTGCACCAAGTGGCACCCGGATGGTGGGCTTGGGAACGCTGCTCACATCGTTTGGGGCCGTGAGCGACACCCCGGCAGGATCTCCTTACGGATGGAACCCGAATAGGCGATAAACCTGGACTAGAGTCTTGTGTGGTTAGTCAGGTTGTGGCCGACACCCTCGCCAGGCTTCCACTTGAAGGTTGCCGAGTTACATGACGTGTACATGGCGGTAAGTGGCGAGAGCGTGTGTGAAGAAGTACACCCCTGCAGGGTTAACATGATCTATTCGAATAGCCGGGTCCGCGGTTATGGACTTCTTGGATGCTTACATGGTACATAGATAACTTGAAGAGGATACTATAAAATGCTCAAGACAAGTGTGAGTGCTATGGATGGCCTTCTCGTAGGGAGACGGGAATGAATCCATAGTGGTGTATTGTGTGGTGATTAGTGGACTCGTGTACACCATATCACCTCAAAGAAGTTCTGGTAGTCGTAGAACAGGATAGCCAGAGAGTTAAAGCTTGCTTGCTGCAACTAAACCCCACATTACCCTCTTGATACAAATGCATGTATGATAGGATCTGATGTAAGTCTTGCTGAGTACCTTTGTATTCATGTTGCTTTATTTATGTTTTTGCAGCAGAGACTTCGGTCTTACTAGTGTTCTCGTGGACTTCGACAAGTAGCTTGTACCTCAGCTACGATCTTGATCGGATATTGTAGTTAGTCAGGCTCTTTATCCTTTTTCATTTGTAGATGTCTGTACCCAGACATGTAATGCTTCCGCTTGTTGCTTGATTGCTCTGAATGTTGGGTCATGTGACCCCTATTTGTAATAAATGCTATGATGGCTCTCTGAGCCTTATCTATATGAGTTGTTGAGTTATGCTGTGATGCCATGTTGTACAGCACATACTTGCATGTTATGCGTACGTGTAATGTGTATTGCTATGTGTGGGATCTGACTATCTAGTTGTTTATCCTTAGTAGCCTCTCTTACCGGGAAATGTCTCCTAGTGCTTCCACTGAGCCCTGGTAGCCTGCTACTGCTCCGGAACACTTAGGCTGGCCGGCATGTGCCCTTCTTCGTTCCTGTGTCTGTCCCTTCGGGGAAATGTCACGCGGTGTCTACCGGAGTCCTGTTAGTCTGCTACAGCCCGGTTTACTGGAGTCCTGCTAGCCCAGTTGCTACAGCCCGGATTCACTCGCTGATCACCGACACGTTCATTGCTGGGTCATGTATGCCTTTCCCTGTAAGTTAGTGCCACTTTGGGTTCACGACTAGCCATGTCAGCCCGGGTTCTTTGTCATATGGATGCTAGCGACACTATCATATACGTGTGCCAAAAGGCGCAAACGGTCCCAGGAATGGTAAGGCGACACCTGTGGGAATACAGTGCGTGAGGCCGCAAAGTGATATGAGGTGTTACATGCTAGATCGGTGTGGCCTAGAATCGGGGTCCTGACAATTATATTTATAAAACTTTTCATGATTATGATTACCATTTTTCTTAACATTACTCTTTTAATACGGAAACGATTTATAGTATTCGAGTCTCTTATGATACTCCCACTATTCCGAATGAGAAGCATTTTGCTTATGTGGAGAGTAATAAAATTTCTATGCTAGTAGATCATGAAAAGAATACTTTAGGTGCTGGTTATATTGTTGAATTCATTCATGATGCTACTGAAAATTATTCTAAGGGAGGAACATATGCTTGTAGGAAATGCAATAATGCCAAGTTTCCTCTCTATGTGCGTCAAATCTTGAAGTTATGCTTGTTTTGCCTTCCTATGCTAGTTGATTATTGTTCCCATAATTTGTTTGCTCACAAAATCCATATGCATAGGAAGTGGGTTAGACTTAAATGTGCTAGTCATATTCTTCATGATGATCTCTTTATGTTTCTATTCTTATCTTTTATGTGAGCATCATTGTCATCATCATGCCTAGCTAGAAAGGCATTAAAGAAAAGCGCTTGTTGGAGACAACCCAATATTTACGTTTACTTTTTGTGTGTGTCCACATGATTATGCTACTATAGTAATCATGTTTTATAGCTTTTGTTTCAATAAAGTGCCAAGTAAGACCTTTAGGATAGCTTACGGTGATAGTTGTGTTGATCCTGCTGAAAATCAGAAACTTTGGCACCCAGTAAATTAGTTTTGATAATTCACAGAAACGTGATTTTGATTTGATTCTTTTTGCTATGGATTGGTACACAAATTTCTTAGTACTTCCTAATTTGGTAGGAGTTTTTTAGTTCCATAAGTATACATTTGATACAGATTACTACAGACTGTTCTGTTTCCGACAGATTCTGTTTTCTATCTGTTGTTTGCTTATTTTGATGAATCCATGAGTAGTATCGGAGGGTATGAACCATAGAGAAGTTGGACTACAGTAGGTTTAACACCAATATGAATTTAGAATAAGTTCACAACAGTTCCTAAGTGGTGGTTTTATTTTCTTATACTAACGGAGCTTACGAGTTTTCCGTTAAGTTTTGTGCTGTGAAGTTCTCAGGTTTTGGGTAAAGATTTGATGGACTATGGAATAACGAGCGGCAAGAGCCTAAGCTTGGGGATTCCCAAGGCACCCCAAGGTAATATTCAAGGACAACCAAGAGTCTAAGCTTTGGGATGCCCCGGATGGCATCCTCTCTTTCGTCTTTGTTCATCGATAACTTTACTTGGAGCTATATTTTTATTCACTGCTACGTCTTGAGGTTGCGTTGGTTTTCCTTGAAGAGGAAAGGGTGATGCAGCAATAGTAGCGTAAGTATTTCCCTCAGTTTTTGAGAACCAAGGTATCAATCCAGTAGGAAGCTCCTCAAAAGTCCCACCCACCTACACAAATAAACAAAGAACTCGCAACCAACGCAATAAAGGGGTTGTCAATCCCTTCACGGCCACTTGCAAAAGTGAGATCTGATAGAGATAGTATGATAAGATAAATATATTTTTGGTATTTTATAATATAAACAAGAAAAGTAAAGACGCAAATAAAAGTAGATTGAAAGCTTATATGATAAAATATAGACCCGGGGGCCATAGGTTTCACTAGTGGCTTATCTCAAGATAACATAAATATTACGGTGGGTGAACAAATTACTGTCGAGCAATTGATTGAAAAGCGAATAATATGAGATTATATAGGCATGATCATGTATATAGGCATCACGTCTGTGACATGTAGACCGACTCCTGCCTGCATCTACTACTATTACTCCACACATCGACCGCTATCCAACAAGCATCTAGAGTATTAAGTTCATAAAGAACAGAGTAACGCATTAAGAAAGATGCCATGATGTAGAGGGTTAAACTCATGCAATATGATATAAACCCCATATTTTTATCCTCGATGGCAACAATACAATATGTTCCTTGCTGCCCCTGCTGTCACTAGGAAAGGACACCGAAGATTGAACCCAAAGCTAAGCACTTCTCCCATTGCAAGAAAGATCAATCTAGTAGGCCAAACCAAACTGATAATTCGAAGAGAATTGCAAAGATAACTTAAACACGCATAAAAGAATTCAGAGGAGATTAAAATATTTCTCATAGCTAAACTTGCGCATAAACCCACAATTCATCGGATATCGACAAACACACCGCAAAAAGAGTTACATCGAATAGATCTCCAAGAAGATCGAGGAGAACATGGTATTGAGATCCAAAAAGAGAGAAGAAGGCATCTACATAATAACTATGGACCTGAAGGCATGTGGTAAGCTACTCACAACTCATCGGAGGGGCTATGGTGTTGATGTAGAAGCCCTCTGTGGTCGATTCCCCCTCCGACGGAGCGCCGACGAAGGCTCCAAGATGGGATCTCGCGGATACAGAAGGTTGCGGCGGTGGAATTAGGTTTTCGTTGGCTCCCCTGATGTTTCCGGGGTATGTGGGTATATATAGGAGGAAGAAGTACGTCAGTGTCCGCCCAAGGGGCCCATGAGATAGGGGGGGCGCCTTGTAGGGGTGGGCGCGCCCTCCACCCTCGTGGCCACCTCGACTACTTCTTGACTTGCACTCCAAGTCCTCTGGATCATGTTCGTTCCAAAAATCACACTCTCGAAGGTTTCATTCCGTTTGGACTCCATTTGATATTCCTTTTTTTCGAAACACTGAAATAGGCAAAAAAACAGCAATACGGGTTGGGCCTCTGGTTAGATGGTTAGTCCCAAAAATGATATAAATGTGTAAAGTAAAGCCCATAAACATCCAAAACGGGTAATATAATAGCATGGAACAATCAAAAATTATAGATACGTTGGAGACGTATCAAGCATCCCCAAGCTTAATTCCTGCTCGTCCTCAAGTAGGTAAATGATAAAAACAGAATTTTTGATGTGGAATGCTACCTAGCATAATTCTCAATGTAATTTTATATATTGTGGAACGAATGTTCAGATCCAAATGATTCAAAATAAAAGTTCATATTGACATATGTAATAGGAATACTTCAAGCATACTTAATCAAGCAATCATGCCTTCTCAAAATAACATGGCTAAAGAAAGTTATCCCTACAAAATCATATAGTCTGGCTGTTGCTCTATCTTCATCACACAAAGTACTTAATCATGCACAACCCCGATGACAAGCCAAGCAATTGTTTCATACTTTAGTAATCTCAAACTTTTTGAACTTTCAAGCAATACATGAGCGTGAGCCATGGACATAGCACTATATTTGGAATAGAATGGTGGTTGTGGAGAAGACAAAAAGGAGAAGATAGTCTCACATCAACTAGGCGTATCAACGGGCTATGGAGATGCCCATTAATAGATATCAATGTGAGTGAGTAGGGATTGCCATGCAACGGATGCACTAGAGCTATAAATGTATGAAAGCCAAACAAAATAAACTAAGGTTGATGAGGATACAGACCTGGGGTAGGGTCATAGGCCTGACCTATACATCCTACCCAAGGTCACTACCCTAGAAGACAAGAAGTTCAAGAGGCAGCATGAGACCCCAAGTCGAAGATGTCGAGTGCAATCCACTCGACAATCATGTCACTCGAGAGTCTTCCTACCTACTGTGACTCGACCATCCAGAGCATCACTCGACCTCCTGAAGACTGGGAGTCACTCAGTGTTACAACGGGCAGGCGTTCACACTGTAGTCTTTAAGGTCATTAACAACACTTAAGGCTGGCGTTACCAGTAACGCCCCCACTTTATGTACATTAAGTCTCTTGTAATGGAGGGCGGAGAGGGTCCTGGCGAACTCTATATAAGCCACCCTCCTCCTCTAGAACAAGGGTTCGCACCCCTTGTAACATCACACATATAATCGAATCGACCGCCTCCGGGCACCGAGACGTAGGGCTGTTACTTCCACCGAGAAGGGCCTGAACTCGTAAAACTCGTGTGTACACCTTCACCATAGCTCAGATATAGCCTCTCCGTACCTACCCCCCTTTCTACTATCAGCCTTAGAACCACGACAGGTGTGCATCCAACTCGCTTGCTCAAGAAGACATAGGGCACTTTTGAGGAAGCCCATCATTGGAATATACAAGCCAAGTTTATAATGAAAATTCCCACTAGTATATGGAAGTGACAACATATGAGACTCTCTATCATGAAGATCATGGTGCTACTTTGAAGCACAAGTGTGGTAAAAGGATAGTAGCATTGTCCCTTCTCTATTTTTCTCTCATTTTTTCTATTTTTTTCTTTGGCCTTTTTTTGGCCTTTCTCTTTTTTTTAAGTCCGAAGTCTCATCCCGACTTGTGGGGGAATCATAGTCTCCATCATCCTTTCCTCACTGGGACAATGCTCTAATAATGAATATCATCAACACTTTTATTTACTTTACAACTCAAGATTACAACTCAATACTAGAACAAGATATGACTCTATATGAATGCCTCTGGCCGTGTACCGGGATATGCAATGAATCAAGAGTGGCATGCATGAAAATTATGAAGGTGGCCCTGCCACAAATACGATATCAACTACATGATCATGCAAAGAGCAATATGACAATAATGATGCGTGTCATATAAATGGAACAGTGGAAAGTTGCATGGCAATATATCTCGGAATGGCTATGGAAATGCCATAATATGTAGGTATGGTGGCTGTTTTGAGGAAGGTATATGGTGGGTGTATGGTACCGGCGAAAGTTGTGCGGCACAAGAGAGGCTAGCAATGGTGGAAGGGTGAGAGTGCTTATAATCCATGGACTCAACATTAGTCAAAAGAACTCATATACTTATTGCAAAAATCTACAAGTCATGAAAAACAAAGTATTACGCGCATGCTCCTAGGGGGGTAGATTGGTAGGAAAGACCATCGCTCGTCCCCGACCGCCACTCATAAGGAAGACAATCAATAAATAAAATTGTGCTCCAACTTCATCACAAAGGGGTTCACCATATGTGCATGCTACGGGAATCACAAAATTCAACACAAGCATTCTTTAAATTCATAATCACCCAACTAGCATGACTTTTAATATCACTAGCTCCATATCTCAAAACAATTATCGAGTATCAAATTTATCATAGCATCCAATTCACTTCCTATGATAGTTGTTATTATACCCAACTTAGATGCCTAACATTCTTGGACCAACTTTATAACCATAGCAGATACCATGCCGTTCTAAGAGACTCTCAACATAATATAAGTGAAGAATGAGAGATCAACAATTTCTTCAAAATTAATCCACCGCCGTGCTCTAAAAGATATAAGTGAAGCACTAGAGCAAAAACTATCTAACTCAAAAGATATAAGTGAAGCACATAGAGTATTCTAATAATTTCCAATCAAGTGGGCTTCTCCCAAAAGGTGCATACAGCAAGGATGATTATGGTAAACTAAAAAGAAAAAATTAATATCATACAAGATGCTCCAAGCAAAACACATATCATGTGGCGAATAAAAATATAGCTCCAAGTAAAGTTACCAATGAACAAAGACGAAAGAGGGGATGCCTTCTGGGGGCATCCCCAAGCTTAGGCTTTTAGCTATTCTTGAGTATCTTGTGGTTCCATGGGCATTCCCAAGCTTAGGATTTTGCTACTCCTTATTCCATAGTCCATAAAATCTTTACCCAAAACTTGAAAACTTCACAACACAAAACTCAACAAGAAATCTCATAAGCTCTGTTAGTGAAAGAAAGAAAAACCACCACATAAGGTACTGTAATGAACTCATTATTTATTTATATTGGTGTTAAACCTACTATATTCCAAATTCTCTATGGTTCATACCACTTAATACTAGCCATAGATGCATCAAAATAAGGAAACAACACACAAAAACAGAATCTGTCAAAAACAGAACAGTTTGTAGCAATCTGTAACTCCCGAATACTTCTGGAACATTAAAACTCAAAATACGAAGTCCTGGGAAATTTGTCTACTGTTCTATAGCAAAAAGAATCAACGCAAAATCACATTTCTGTGATTTAACAAAACTAATTTCGTGCGTGCAAAGTTTTTGTTTTTCAGCAGAATCAAATTAACTATCACCATAGGTTATCCTATAGGTTCTACTTGGCACAAACACTAATTAAAACATAAAAACACATCTAAATAGAAGGTAGATGCAAAATTTATTACTAAACAGAAGCAAAAACAAAAAACACAAATAAAATTGGGTTGCCTCCCAACTAGCGCCATCGTTTAACGCCCCTAGCTAGGCATAAAAGCGAGGATAGATCTAAGTAGTGCCATCTTTGATTTTCAATTTCTTAGCGGACACATGCTCCAATCCGGGAGGTTCTTTATGTTTCCCTTCATATTTGGAAGTTTTTAGATCTAAAGCATCCAACCGCTTATTACAAAGGGTAATCAACATATTCATGTGGTGAAGATGTCCACTAATACTCTTGAGGGGTTCAAGAGACTTTTGTAAATTTTTTGTTACTTCGCAAATCTTTCCGAAAACTTGTGTTTCTACCTGGGTAGGTTGCGCTCCCCCTTTTTGAGATAGTGTTCACATTATTCCCTCTATTATTCCATGCGCAAAATTGGGGTTAATTTCGATAAAATTACCTTTGGAAAAACAATCCAAGAGTTGTCTTTGGGACATATCTAGTCCACCATAAAAATTACGAAGTAAAATCCTGAAATTTACCTCCAAGGTGCAATTACGGTAAGACTCTATCATCCTATACCAAGCATCTTTTAAATTTTCTCCTTGCCTTTGCTTGAAGTGAAGAACTTCAAACTCGGGAGACAAAGGAGGGGACAAAGGACCACCGATAACAACGAAGATAAACTGACACACGAACACACAAAAAGGCAAGCGAAAGAGATAGGAAAAGATTGGGAAAGAGAGGCCGAATAAAACGGCAAGGGTGAAGTGGGGGAGAGGAAAACGAGAGGCAAATGGAAAATAAGGTAAATGCAAGGGAGATGAGTTTGTGATGGGTACTTGGTATGTCTTGACTTGAGCGAAGACCTCCCCGGCAACGGCGCCAGAAATCCTTCTTGCTACAACTTGAGCTTGCATTGGTTTTCCTTGAAGAGGAAAGATGATGCAGCAATAGTAGCGTAAGTATTTACTTCAGTTTTTGAGAACCAAGGTATCAATCCAGTAGGAGGCTCCTCAAAAGTCCCACGCACCTACACAAACAAGCAAAGAACTCGCAACCAACACAATAAAGGGGTTGTCAATCCCTTCACGGCCACTGGCGAAAGTGAGATCTGATAGAGATAGTATGATAAGATAAATATATTTTTGGTATTTTATAATATAAATAAGAAAATAAAGAAGCAAATAAAAGTAGATTGAAAGCTTATATGAAAAAAGATAGACCCGGGGGCCATAGGTTTCACTAGTGGCTTCTCTCAAGATAGCATAAATATTAAAGTGGGTGAACAAATTACTGTCGAGCAATTGATAGAAAAGCGAATAATTATGAGATTATCTACGCATGATCATGTATATAGGCATCACGTCCGTGATAAGTAGACCGACTCCTGCCTGCATCTATTACTATTACTCCACACATCGACCGCTATCCAGCATGCATCTAGAGTATTAAGTTCATAAAGAACAGAGTAACGCAATAAGAAAGATGACATGATGTAGAGGGATAAACTCATGCAGTATGATATAAACCCCATCTTTTTATCCTCGATGGCAACAATACAATACGTGCCTTGATGCCCTGCTGTCACTAGGATAGGACACCGCAAAGATTGAACCCAAAGCTAGGCACTTCTCCCATTGCAAGAAAGATTAATCTAGTAGGCCAAACCAAACTGATAATTCGAAGAGACTTGCAAAGATAACTTAATCACACATAAAAGAATTCAGAGGAGATTCAAATATTTCTCATAGATAAACTTGATCATAAACCCACAATTCATCGGATCTCGATAAACACACGCAAAAAGAGTTACATCAAATAGATCTCCAAGAAGATCGAGGAGAACATGGTATTGAGATCCAAAAAGAGAGAAGAAGATATCTAGCTAATAACTATGGACCCGAAGGTCTGTGGTAAATTACTCACAACTCATCGGAGGGGCTATGGTGTTGATGTACAAGCCCTCCGTGGTCGTTCCCCCTCCGGAGGAGCGCCGGCGAAGGCTCCAAGATGGGATCTCGTGGATACAGAAGGTTGCGGCGGTGGAATTAGGTTTTCATTGGCTCCCCTGATGTTTTTGGGGTACGTGGGTATATATAGGAGGAAGAAGTACGTCGGTGGCTGCCTGAGGGGCCCACGAGATAGGGGGCGCCCTGTTGGGGTGGGCGCGCCCTCCACCCTCGTGGCCGCCTCGACTACTTCTTGACTTGCACTCCAAGTCCTCTCGATCACGTTCATTCCAAAAATCACGTTCCCGAAGGTTTCATTCCGTTTGGACTCCGTTTGACATTCCTTTTCTTCGAAACACTGAAATAGGAAAAAAAAACAGCAATACAGGTTGGGCCTCCCGTTAGTAGGTTAGTCCCAAAAATGATATAAATGTGTAAAGTAAAGCCCATAAACATCCAAAACGGGTAATATAATAGCATGGAACAATCAAAAATTATAGATACGTTGGAGACGTATCTTTCACCACATGATATGTATTTTGCTTGGAGCGTCATTTTGTTTTCTTTTGCTTTGCTTGCTGTTTGAATAAAATACCAAGATCTGAAATTCTTAAATGAGAGAGAGACTTCACATAGCTACATAATTGTTTAACTACTCATTGATCTTAACTTATATCTTCCTGGAGTAGTTTGTCATTTACTCATGTGCTTCACTTATATGCTATGAGTAAATGGTTGAATGAGTTTAAAGTCATAAATCTGAAATTATATATGTTTCATGTGCTTACCCCATTGGGAGTAATGACTTCACATCTAAGAAGTAGACGTAGTAAATTTATTGAAGGTTAGCAAACATTGTATTGGTCATTTGAACAATTCATGAAAGAATATTGAAGGAAGAGAGATTTCACATATAAATATACTATCTTAGACATCTTCTATGATTGTGAGACCCATTAATTATTTTCAAACCTGAGCAAATTAGTTGAAATTGGACAAGGAAGACAATGTAATGAGTTATGCTTGGGTATATTTGTATAGAAGTTATATTGTTATAGATCCGCCAACATGTGGTGCTTGGTATTTAGAATCCTTTGCTAGCCAAAATATCCGTACTAAGCGCGAATACTGCTTGTGCATCAAATCCCTTGAACAATGTTTCTTCCATGAGTGTCCACCATATCTACCTATATGCGGTATTTACCTGCCGTTCCAAGTAAATTTGCATGTGCCAAACTCTAAATCTTCAAATAGTAATCTGTTTTGTATGCCCGAATCACTCATGTAGCGACTAGGGGCTGTCAGTATCTTCCATGCTAGGTGGGCTATTCTCACGAGGAGTGGACTCCGCTCATCATTCACGAGAGAAATGGCTGGTAACTAGGATGCCCAGTCCCATGATCAAAAGATCAAAATCAAATCAAAATAATTGCAAACAAAACTCCCCTAGGATTGTTGTTAGTTGGAGGCACCCGTTGTTTCGGGCAAGCCATGGATTGATGATTCTTGGTGGAGGGGGAGTAAAACTTTACCATTCTGTTTGGGAACCCCTTATAATGTATCCAGTATGGAAGAAACTGAGAAGCATACCTCTCAAAATTATTTTCATCTCTATTTCAAAATCGAGCTCTCGCACCTCTAGAAATCCCTGCTTCCCTCTGCGAAGGGCCTATCTTTTACTGTTATGCAAGAGTTAGTAGTATTCCTTCTCATTCCTACCTACTCTTTAGTTGGCAAGCATCATGTAATGGGGAAAGATCTAAGCATATATGGCCATTCAAATATATTTGATCATGAATTATTATTGCTGACAATTATCTATATGATAAGTAAGTTGGGACGTGAAACATTAAGCCCCTATCTTTCTCCGTGTTCGATGGATGTTATTTGTTGTAAAAATATGCTTTGACTGCTAGCAATCATGGAAGACAATATGATAGTTGAGTATGTGGAGTTTGCTAAATCAAAGCTCTTACATAGACCCTTCTTGAAAATAAGATGAATTGCAGTTGTTTGACGACTGAGAACATAGTTTGCTAGTTTTCAAGAAAGTTTATGGTCTATGCTTTAACATGTGAATAGCTTGTTACTTGATCATGAGTAATTTTATGACATGAGCTACTGTTATGACATATAATGATGCTATAAAAGGTGATTGAAATTATCATTGATCAAACTTATGCACCTGCTAGCATTCACACTTCATAAATTATTTCTTTTATCATTTACCTACTCGAGGATGAGTAGGAATTAAGCTTGGGGATGCTGATACGTCTCCAACGTATCTATAATTTATGAAGCATTCATGCTATTATAATATCTGTTTTGGATGTTTATGGTCTTTACTAAGAACTTTTATATTATTTTTGGGACTAAACTATTAACCGGAGGCCTAGCACAAACTGTTGTTTTCTTGCCTATTTCTGTGTTTCGAAGAAAAGGAATATCAAACGGAGTCCAAATGGAATGAAACCTTCAGGAGAGTTATTTTAGGAATGGAAGCAATCCAGGAGACTTGGAGTGTACGTAAGGGAATCAACGAGAAAGCCACGAGGCAGGGAGGCGCGCCCTACCCCCCTGGGCGCGGCCCCCACCCTTGTGGGCCCCTCGTGCCCCCCCCCCCTGACCGACTTCTTTAGCCTATATATGTCCATATACCCTAAAAACATCGGGGAGCACAATTGATCGGGAGTTCCGCCGCCGCAAGCCTCTGTAGCCACCAAAACCTCTCAAGAGCCCATTCCGGCACACTGTCGGAGGGGGGATCCCTCACGGGTGGCAATCTTCATCATCCCGGCGCTCTCCATGACGAGGAGGGAGTAGTTCACCCTCGGGGCTGAGGGTATGTACCAGTAGCTATGTTTTTAGTCTCTCTCTCTCTCTCTCTCTCTCGTGTTCTTGACTTGACACGATCTTGATGTATCACAAGCTTTGCTATTATAGTTGGATCTTATGATGTTTCTCCCCATCAACTATCTTGTAATGGATTGAGTTTTCCCTTTGAAGTTATCTTATCGGATTGAGTGTTTTAGGATTTGAGAATACTTGATGTATTTCTTGCCGTGCTTATCTGTGGTGACAATGGGGTATTCACGTGATCTACTTGATGTATGTTTTGGTGATCAACATGCGGGTTCACCTTGTGAACTTATGCATAGGGGTTGGCACACGTTTTCGTCTTAACTCTCCGGTAGAAACTTTGGGGCACTCTTTGAAGTACTTTGTGTTGGTTGAATAGATGAATCTGAGATTGTGTGATGCATATCGTATAATCATGCCCACGGATACTTGACATGACATTGGAGTATCTAGGTGACATTACGGTTTTGGTTGATTTGTTTCTTAAGGTGTTATTCTAGGACGAACTCTATGATAGATCGAACGGAAAGAATAGCTTCATGTTATTTTACAACAGACTCTTGAATAGATCGATCAGAAAGGATAACTTTGAGGTGGTTTCATACCCTACAATAATCTCTTCGTTTGTTCTCCGCTATTAGTGACTTTGGAGTGACTCTTTTTTGCATGTGGAGGGATTGTTATATGATCCAATTACGTTATTATTGTTGAGAGAACTTGCACTAGTGAAAGTATATATGAACCTTAGGCCTTGTTTCCTAGCATTGCAATACCGTTTACACTCACTTTTATCATTTGTTACCTTGCTGTTTTTATACTTTCAGATTACAAAAACCTATATCTACCATCCATATTGCACTTGTATCACCATCTCTTTGCCGAACTAGTGCACCTGTACAATTTACCATTGTATTGGGTGTGTTGGGGATAGAAGAGACTCTTTGTTTTTGGTTGCAGGGTTGTTTGAGAGAGACCATCTTCATCCTACGCCTCCCACGGGTTGATAAAGCTTAGGTCATCCACTTGAGGGAAATTTTCTACTGTCCTACAAACCTCTACACTTGGAGGCCCAACAACGTCTACAAGAAGAAGGTTGCGTAGTAGACATCAGGGCACGGCACGGGCATGGAGCTAGCGGCTCATTTATGGCGAACCACAACGAGCCATCAATGCAGGGAGACGTAGGGCATCACGGGGGAGCTCCAGGACATGAATGGTTGTCGAGACAACGAGGGAGACGACGGGCATAGGGCCGGGAACAAACCAGAGAGCTTAATTAGGCATGACATCAGCGTGATCACCACGGGCACCGGAGCAAATGGTTATTTTTGGCGTGGCCGACCATGTCTAGTGGGTTGACCCTTGTGTCCTTAGTTTAAATGAGGGAAGAATTTGGTCCAAGGGCAAAGAAGAGATTTGGATAAGACCCCAAAGCAAACCAGCAGCCAAGTGTTTGTGCTGTGCAGTGGGGACACAAGATTGGTAACGCAGTAAATAATTTTTCTGGTGATGATTGAGGGAGTCCTCGACTAAGGGGTCCTCGGACAGCCGGACTATATACTTTGGTCGGACTGTTGGACTATGAAGATACAATATTGAAGACTTCGTCCCGTGTCCGGATGGGACTCTCCTTTGCATGGAAGGCAAGCTTGGCAATTCGGATATGTAGATTTCCTTCTCTGTAACCGACTCTATGTAACCCTAGCCCCCTCCGGTGTCTATATAAACCGAAGGGTTTAGTCCGTAGGACAACAACAATCATAATCATAGGCTAGCTTCTAGGGTTTAGCCTCTACGATCTCGTGGTAGATCAACTCATGTAATACTCATATCATCAATATCAATCAAGCAGGAAGTAGGGTATTACCTCCATCGAGAAGGCCCAAACCTGGGTAAAACATCGTGTCCCCTGCCTCCTGTTACCATTAGCCTTAGACGCATAGTTTGGGACCCCCTACCCGAGATCCGCCGGTTTTGACACCGACATTGGTGCTTTCATTGAGAGTTCCACTATGTCGTCGCAGTAAGGCTCGATGGCTCCTTCAATCATCTTCAACGATGTGGTCCAGGGGGAGGTTTTTCTTCCCGGACAGATCTTCGTATTCAGCGGCTTCGTACTACGGGCCAACTGACTTGGCCATCTGGAGCGGATCGATAGCTATGCCCCTGGCCATCAGGTCAGGTTTGGAAGCTTGAACTATACTGCCGACATCCGTGGAGACTTGATCTTCGAAGGATTCGAGCCCATGTCAGGCGCACCGGACGGTCACGATGGGCAAGACTTTGATCTGCCATCGGACACTATTCGGGAGGTCGCGCCTGCGGTGGTGCCGGGAATCAATCCGGAGCAGATCGTTCCCTCCGAGGACGGGTGGATGGACCCCGCCATGGAGGCCGCGCACTCATCGGCGTTGGAGCCGAACACTGAAGCCACCTCTTGTGAGGATGGTATCCTCGGATCCTCGGACTAGTCTCTAGCCACAGGATCCAAACCGCGTACGTCCATGCCTATTGAATCTGACGGGGCACCAGTCATGGAGTTCACCTCTGCGGATATTTTTCAGCACTCGCCCTGAGGTGATGTGCTAAACTCATTAAGGTCTCTTTCCTTGTCGGGAGATCCCTGGCCGAACTATGTCCGGCTCGAGTGGGACGCGGACGACGATGAAATTCGTAACCCACCCACCACGCACTTCGTACCCACTGTCGATGACCTAACTGACACGCTCGATTTCGACTCTGAAGCCGTCGACGGTATTTATGATGAAACAAGAGAAGAACAGGAACCACCACCCACTGGGCGCTGGACTGCCACCTCATCATATGATGTATATATGGTGGACACACCAAAAGAAGGCGATGGTGACAATGCAATGAAGGATAATCCCCTCGATAAGCCACCAAAGCGGCGTCGCTCTAAATCCCGCCACAGTAAAAATAGCGACAACAGCACAAGACATAATGATACCCCAGTTGACTCCAAAGGAAATGACGACCCCATGGACCCAGCAATGGAGCAGGATGAGCCTGGGGACGATGGGCATAGTCCGGAGCCGACGTTAGATGACGCCGATCCCGAGGGTAAAATTCACCAACCTGTCTCCGGAGAGGAGAATAGCCCGGACGATGATGCACTTATCATCCAAGAGAAACTCTTGGAACAAGAGAACCTCCACAGAAGGCTTATTGCCACCGCTAGGAGCCTAAAGAAGTAGAAGCAAAGGCTTAAGGCCGCGCAGGATACACTCAACCGCAGGAGGAACAAAGTGCTCCACACAGAGGAAAAATACGGCGGCGATCGTCCACAAAGAGCTATCCAAAGTGCAAGCTGCTGCCTGAATTCGATGACGAGGCCATAGAGCCCATTCAGCCGAAAACAACCGATCAGCCGGACCGACTGCCCCGTGGCCGTGACAAGACGGCTAATGATGCCACACACGAGTCAGCACATGATTTACGTGAGCTCCTAGACAAAAAGTCTGGTATGGCCAGATCCATCTATGGATCTAGGAAGCGCGCTTCGGCACAGGATCAAAGCTACCAAAAGGATCACATTGATCGAACACCAGCTAGGAATCAGAACCAAACACAACAACCGCCGACAGCATGCCATGACACATCCGAATACAGGGGTGCCGCACACCCCCTGTGCTTCACCGATGAGGTGCTGGACCATGAATTTCCGGAAGGGTTTAAGCTCGTGAATATAAAGGCATACGACGGAACTACAGACCCTGGGGTCTGGATCGAGGACTTTATCCTTCATATTCACATGGCTCGCAGAGACGATCTCCACGCCATTAAATACCTACCCCTCAAATTGAAAGGACCAGCTCGGCACTGGTTGAAAAGCCTTCCTGAAAACTCAATTATTGGAAGTTGGGAGGAACTTGAGGATGCTTTTAGGGCCAATTTTCAAGGGACCTATGTCCGACCTCCAGACGTAGACGACCTAAGTCACATAATTCAACAGCCCGGAGAGTCAGCCCAAAAACTCTGGAACAGATTTCTTACTAAGAAGAATCAAATAGTTGATTGCCTAGACGCCGAAGCCCTAGCAGCCTTCAAACACAGTATCTGGGACGAATGGCTTGCCAGACACCTCGGCCAAGAAAAGCCGAGGACAACGGCAGCCTTAACAAGCCTTATGACTTGCTTTTGCGCGGGCAAGGACAACTGGCTGGCCCGTATCGGCACCAGCGACCCAGGGACATCCGAAGTCAGGGATGGCAACGGGAAACCGCGACGCAGCAAAAACAAGTGTCGAAATAATCATGACAGCCCAGAGAACACGACAGTCAATGCCGGATTTAGGGGCTCTCGACCTGGTCAATGGAAGAAGCCATTTAAAGGCGGCAGAGATGGACCGTCCAGCCTAAGCAAGATTCTAAACAAATTATGTTAGATTCATGGCACCCCCAAAAAACCTGCAAACCACACCCACAGAGAGTGTTGGGTCCTCAAGCAGGCCGGCAAGGTGAATGCTGAACAAAAGGGGAGCGAGACGCCAAGTGAAGATGAGGCCTTGCCAGCCGAACACTGGAGGACAGAAAAAATTCCCACCAGAAGTCAAAATAGTGAATATGATTTACGCAACTCACATTCCAAAGAGTAGGCGCAAACGCACACTCCGAAACGTATACGCTGTGGAGCCCGTCGCCCCCAAATTTAATCCCTGGTCGGTGATACGTCTCCAACGTGTCTAATTTTCCAAACACTTTTGCCCTTTTTTTGGACTCTAACTTGCATGATTTGAATGAAACTAACCCGGACTGACGCTGTTTTTAGCAGAACTGCCATGATGTTGTTTATTGTGCAGAAAACAAAAGTTCTCGGAATGACCTGAAAATCCACGGATATTAGGTTGGAAAATATAAAAAATACTGGCGAAAGAATCAAGACCAGGGGCCCCACATCCTATCCACGAGGGTGGGGGCCGCGCCCTCCCCCCTGGGCGCGCCCCCTGTCTCGTGGGCCCCCTGAGGCTCCACCGACCTCAACTCCAACTCCATATATTCTGTTTCACAGAGAAAAAAATCAGAGAGAAAGTTTCATTGCGTTTTACGATACGAAGCCGCCGCCAAGCCCTAATCTCTCTCGGGAGGGCTGATCTGGAGTCCGTTCGAGGCTCCGGAGAGGGGGATTCATCACCGTCGTCATCATCAACCATCCTCCATCACCAATTTCATGATGCTCACCGCCGTGCGTGAGTAATTCCATCGTAGGCTTGCTGGACGGTGATGGGTTGGATGAGATTTACCATGTAATCAAGTTAGTTTTGTTAGGGTTTGATCCCTAGTATCCACTATGTTCCGAGATTGATGTTGCTATGACTTTGCTATGCTTAATGTTTGTCACTAGCGCCCGAGTGCCATGATTTCAAATCTGAACCTATTATTTTTTCATGAATATATGTGTTTTCTTGATCCTATCTTGCAAGTCTATAGTCACCTATTATGTGTTATGATCCGACAACCCCGAAGTGACAATAATCGGGATACTTCTCGGTGATGACCGTAGATTCAGGAGTTCATGTATTCACTATGTGCTAATGCTTTATTCCGGTTCTCTACTAAAAGGATGCCTTAATATCCGTTAGTTTCCACTAAGACCCCGCTGCCACGGGAGGGTAGGACAAAAGATGTCATGCAAGTTCTTTTCCATAAGCATGTATGACTAAATTTGGAATACATGCCTACATTACATTGAGGAACTGGAGCTAGTTCTGTGTCACCCTATCTTATAGCTATTACATGAGGAATCGCATCCTACATAATTATCCATCACTGATCCAATGCCTACGAGCTTTTCACATATTGTGCTTCGATTATTTACTTTTCTGTTGCTACTGTTACAATTACTACAAAACTGCTATCTTTACTTTTGCCACTATTACCATTACTATCATACTACTTTGCTACTAAATACTTTGCTGCAGATACTAAGTTATCCATGTGTGGTTGAATGGACAACTCAACTGCTAATCCTTAAGAATATTCTTTGGCTCCCCTTGTGTCGAATCAATAAATTTTGGTTGAATACTCTACCCTCGAAAGATGTTGCGATCCCCTACACTTGTGGGTTATCAAGACTAATTTCTGGCACCGTTGCCGGGGATCATAGCTCTATTCTTTGAGTCACTTGGGATTTATATCTGTCGATCACTATGAGGAACTTGAAAGACGAAAGAACAAAGATTTTTCCCTCGACTACGACGGGGGGTAAGGAACTACCATCTAGCTCTGCACTAGATTCTCGTTCTGTTTTGAGTAAGCTTGCGACACCTAAACCCGCTACTGCTATGAATTCTGATATGTCGCATGCTATTGATGATGCTACTTCTGCTATGCATGATACTTATGATGAAACTACTTCTGTGCGTGATACCACTTTGCCATTGGATGACTTTCTTGATGAACAACTTGCTAGGGTTAGAGAGAATGAAATTATTGAATATGCTATTATTGATGATAGTGATGATGAAAGTTCTCCCCCAGATTATGAATTGCCTATTGTTCCTGAGGGTTATGTTATGGATGAGGAAGCTGCTTGAGCCATTTTTGCTTGCAAAGATAGATATGATCTTACGAAGTTATTAGCTAAATGGAAGCAGCAATCTCTTAATGCTAGAATGAAACATGACCCCGCTTTTGCTACTTCACTTATCTGTGTTACTGATAAGGATTATGAATTCTCTATTGATACTGAGATAATTACATTAGTTAAATCTGATCCTTTTTATGGCCTTGAATCTAAAACTGTTGTGGCACATCTTACCAAGTTGAATGATATAGCTACCCTGTTTACTAATGATGAGAAGTCTTGCTATTATTATATCCTTAATATATTTCCGTTCTCATTAAAGGGTGATGCTAAGAGTTGGTTTAATTATCTTGATCCTGGTTGTGTGCGTAGTCCCCAGGATATGATTTATTACTTCTCTGCTAAATATTTCCCGCTCATAAGAAACAAGCTGCCTTGCGGGAAATATATACTTTTGTGCAAATCGAAGAAGAGAGTCTCCCACAAGCTTGGGGGAGGCTTCTCCGATTACTTAATGCTTCGCCTGATCATCCTCTTAAGAAAAATGAAATACTTGATATCTTTTATAATGGACTAACCGATGCTTCCAAGGACTACTTGGATAGTTGTGCTGGTTGTGTTTTCAGGGAAAGAACAGTCGACCAAGCTGAATTACTATTGAATAATATGTTGACTAATGAGAATAATTGGACTCTTCCTAAGCCAATTCCTGAGGCAATTCCTGAACCAATTGAGCCAACTCGTGAGCCTATTCCTAGACCCTCTCCTAAGAAGAGAGGTGTTTTATTTCTCAGTCCTGAAGATATGTAAGAGGCAAATAAATCAATGAAAGAAAAAGGTATTAAAGATGAAGATGTTAAGAATTTACCACCTATTGAAGAAATACATGGTCTTAATATACCGCCTGTTGAAGAAACACATTGTCTTGATAACCCGACACAGGTAGTAAAGGTAAATTCTCTCTATAGATATGATAAAGTTGAAATCCCGTCTATTAAATTTCATAGCCCATGCTTAGATGAATTTGATGACTTTATGGATAGACAAGAATGTTTTAATGCTTATATTGGTAGAGAATTAAAGAATAATGCTTTCGAGATAGGACGCTTGAGTGATTATATGGCTAGAGTTAAAGGTGAACTTAAACTTATTAGCAAATATGCTTCTATGGTTACCACTCAAGCTGAGCAAGTACTTAAAGCTCAAAGTGATTTGCTTGATGAATTAAATAATAAAAATGACTTTGGTGTTAGAGTGACTACTAGAACGGGTAGAATGACTCAGGAACCTTTGTATCCTGAAGGCCACCCTATGAGAATCGAGCAGGATTCTCAGAGAAATAATTTAGAGGCACCTAGTTCTTCCAAAAAGAAGAAAAAGAAAAACGATAGGACTTTGCATGCTTCTAGTGAACCTGTTGTAGACACACCTGAGAACCCCAATGATATTTATCTTTCTCATGCTGAAACACAATCAGGTGATGAACATGAACCTAGTGATAATGTTAAAGATAATGTTCATGTTTGTCGTGGAATTGTCACGGCAGATGTCCTTAGTGTGAGTACTAGTCACGAGGCCAACGCATCT
This sequence comes from Triticum dicoccoides, assembly GCF_002162155.2. Taxonomy (NCBI): domain Eukaryota; kingdom Viridiplantae; phylum Streptophyta; class Magnoliopsida; order Poales; family Poaceae; genus Triticum; species Triticum dicoccoides. Next base: position 265,458,141 of record NC_041381.1, on the reverse strand, counting down.
ATGCGGTAGCTTGAGAGGGGTTGGGCGTAATCGAGAGACGCAACACAAGACAAGGATTTAGATAGTTTTGGGCCCCGGGAAACATCATCCGGTAATAGCCCTACATGCTGTTTGTGGCTAGGTCTTATTATGCTCATGAGGGTGTCGCCGGTAAGCCGGCTCTCCTCTAATTGTGTCTAGCCCTAGAGATTATTGGTTCTTATTGCTTGTCCCTCTTTGGGGAGCCCTCCCCCTCCTTATATAAGTTGAAGGGGTGGGTTACATGTGGAGTCCTAGTAGGACTAGGACTAGTCTATCTTCTCTTACAAGTTAAATACAAGTCTGGGTCTTGCTTCCTCATAAAGGAAATATTTGTCATCCCTTTCCTCTTAAGCCAGCCCATCATAACGTGAGCTGGCCTTCTGGGCTTTGGGCCTTGTTGTCCATCTGACCCGCCCGTCGGGTTACTAATGAGTCGCCAATATCGGGCAGGTTATCTGTGAATCGCCAAGATCCAGGCGGGTCACCAGTGAGTCGCCACGCTCCAGTCAGGTCATACATCCCGCGGGTTACACCGCGGGGTATATCCCCGACATTAGCCCCCAGTTTAAGTTGGATTTATCAATGTTAAACTGATCCTGCAAAATAACTCAAGAGCAAATTTGACAGGTTGTGCTCCGGGTTAAATATTCTCCTGAGCCGGGACCTGATCATCCTTAAGTCCAATTTTCGTTTCCTTCTTCTAAAAAATCCGGGTCAATAAGCCAGCTTCATACTCAATTTGCTTACGTTAGTTTCTCCCAGAGAAATATTGTGAAGAATAATCCACTTGAGTCGGCTTCCAAAACGCCGGCTTAAAAAATATTGGTCTGGAAATACTCATCTGATAGTTAGCCGGCTTGAAGATGTAGAACTTGACGGTTTATCGTTGCCACAACTGCTAGTTTGTAAATATTGATAGCACCGGGACATAATTGTTGTAGACACCGGTTTATGTAATTGATCCTCCTGATTTGCTCAAAACTGATAATTTGAAGATTTTTCTCCCTTATATCCATATTACCTGTAGCCCCCAAGTCTTGAGCAGAACAAAGTGATTGTTTAAGACTTGCTCCAATAAATGTTGCAACCTTGAAGAAATCCGGTTTATTCATCTCAATTATATAAACTGAATATTCCACACATGTAGCCCCCAAGTGCCGGGTTGTCATGCTTGCAACAACCTGGGACTTGTAATTGCTTTATGCTCATGAAAATTTTAACCTGTGTAGCCCCCAAGGTCCGGGTCCGGGTTAGTAAGATAATACTGAGTTGGGACTTTGTATATAATTGATAATAACATCATATAATATAGTCTCCACCATGGGGCTTGAACCCACGTCCACAAGGTTAAGAGCTTTGTACTCCACCAACTGAATAGTGGACCATTCAATATAATGGATTAATGCTTGTGGACCTTGAATTTTTGACAAAAGCAATTGGTAGCCCCCAAGGGCCAACATTTTAGAATGTGATGAGTCGGGTCTTCAATAAGTTGAGCAAAAAATAACTTTGCATTAGCCCCCAAGTGCCATGGTGCATGCTGGCAGTGACATGTGACTTGCATATTTGATATAATCCCAATCTGAATAATATAGCCCCCAAGTGCCGGATCATAAGCCTGCAGCGACTCGGGACTATTCCTTCCATTGTAGAATAAATCATATCCATTGATAAAAATAATAGCCGTTGCACTAAAGCGACTTTGAAAACCTCAATCATAACACTGGTTATTGATAACCACAATAGAAATCCAGCCATGTTGGCTATTCGAGATTTGAATAATATAATCCGGTATGACAACCTCAATCATTCAATATCATCATGAAAATCCAGCCAGTTTTGGCTATTAAAGATTTGAATACCTCAACGGTTGACAAGTAAATCTGGAATTTAAATACCTGGTGGCTCTTGGCCGATGACGACTTCATGAGAATTCATTGTAAGACGGAATTTTTGTAACTTGGTGGCCTATAGCCTTGAGAAAATCAATAATTAATAACCCTTTTGAGACACCAATTTCAGTGATGAGCTTGGACTGAAGCATTTATATAAGTCATAATTCTACAAATCCTGCACAGAGTTTAGACAACATATGCCGTGGCGACTTAATGTCAAGGGCCAGGGCGGGTAACCACCCATATGTAGTCTTACGCTGCACACAAGTAGATCACAAGAACCCTTGGTGGTTTACCGCAGGCCTTGTCATAATACCTCACATATAACCACTATGATATTGAATTTGTACTGCCGGTTTACATGACCTGTGCAGTAAGGGTGATAACCCAATCTTTGATACGTGCATCATTCCAATGGCGCAATTCAAAATATACTTGCCAGGGCCGGTTTAAACATAATATCATATCTGTGATATTGAATCGTACTGCCGGCTTATGATACCTGTGAAGTAAGGTTGATAACCCAAAACTTAGAAGTCAAACCTTCCAAGTATTAATATTGTCATATGTTGGCGACTTGTTCATCGAAAGCCAGGGCGGGTTAATAGAAACCACATATATATGCTTTAGATATGAGCAAAAAAGAGTCTCAAGTAAAATCCACAAAATTGTTTGCAAAAAGAGATTTCAAGAATTTTGAGGCTTCTGATTTGAATACGATCAGAAAACCGTTCCAAAGGGGTTAAGCTAAGATTCGAATACGATCATATAGCCCCCAGTGGCTTTGGCGTTGCCGATCAAAAGGGTACGGATAGCTATCTCTTTGGTTCGAATACGACCTATGTTTGAACAGGAAGCCCCCAAATGACCTTGAGAGTTGTTTAACGACGTTGATTCGAATACGATCCACGTCGGACCCAAAGGGGTTGAGCTATGATTCGGATACAATCAAGAAGACCCTAGTGGATTTGGCAGTGTGCCAATCAAAAGGGTACTGACAGCTATGTTCTCTTTGGTTCGAATACGACCTATGTTTGAACAGGAAGCCCCCAAGTGACTATATAAATTTTGGCATCGCGCCAAGCAAGAGGGTACCGATAGCTATGCTCGATGAGCAGGAAGCCCCCAAGTGACCATAATAAATAAGCCCTAAGGCAGGATACCCATGTTTGAACCGCGCATCATGGCAGCGAGCTCTTTTTGGCACCCTTTAATCTTTCTGACAACTCGAACTTGCGAGAGATTAATTCTTTTTGAACCGGAAGTTTAAACCAGATTTGAAAGCTTCAAAACTTCGTGAGAGATAAATTTACCTTGAGCCGGATTTGAACTGGATTTGAGAGCTTCAAAGCCTTGGGGTAAATAAATTTCCCTTGAACCAGTTTTTAAACCATATATTAAGAGTGTCAGTGCTTTGTGGGAGAGAGATATCTCTTGAAACGGATTTTAAACCGGAATCCTTCTTTTTAAGTCGGAAATTTTCTGACGGCCTTTAAATTTTTCACCAATATAGCGGAAGCCTCTGGAACCGGGTTACCTTCCCTCCAATGACCCGGAGTTCTTGAATTCACTAACACCGGCCAATTTCGCCGAGTCATGTCATTGTAGGCCCCTACTCTTAAGACGACTCGAGGAGTTGTCTTGAGATTCTTCATATTTGACGGTGATATAAACCGGTACAAGTCATTCAACATCTCAGTGATATAACTTGTCCTGCACTGGAGAACTTGCAAGCGAGAGTAATTGCTCTTTTTAAAGAAAGCAATATATAATATATAATATACTGGATGAATTTCACCTGATGGTCAGGTCAGTAATTATCACCGTGGAGTTGATGATCACCATGGTGATTGAGGGAGTCCTGGACTAGGGGGTGTCCGGATAGCCTAACTATCACCATCGCCTGGACTCCAAGACTATGAAGATACAAGCTTGAAGACTTCATCCCGTGTCCGGAGGGGACTTTCCTTGGCGTGGAAGGCAAGCTTGGCAATACGGATATGTAGATCTCCTACCATTGTAACCGACTCTGTGTAACCCTAGCCCTCTCCGGTTTCTATATAAACCGGATGGCTTTAGTCCGTAGGACGAACAACAATCATACCATAGGCTAGCTTCTAGGGTTTAGCCTCCTTGATCTTGTGGTAGATCTACTCTTGTAACACACATCATCAATATTAATCAAGCAGGACGTAGGGTTTTACCTCCATCAAGAGGGCCCGAACCTGGGTAAAACATCGTCTCCCTTGTCTCCTGTTACCATCCGCCTAGACGCATAGTTCAGGACCCCCTACCCGAGATCCGCCGGTTTTGACACCGACATTGGTGATTTCATTGAGAGTTCCTCTGTGCCGTCGCAATCAGGAAGGATGCCTTTTCCCGTCTTTAAAGATGGCGCCGTCGTCAAGGGAGCTTTGGCCACCGGCTAAACCATCCGGCTAGGTGGTTTTCTTATGACCGCCTGTTCGGCCACCGCTCCGACGGTGACCTCTTAGGTCATCAAAAGCGATCTTCACGTCAGCTCGGAATTCGCTGAGCAGTTAGATCCGATTGAGCTCTCCTTCGTAAACGAGCTCTTGGATCGCATCGCCGCCCTGGGAGTCGCTACAGACTATGATCAAATTGGTCTTAAAACCGATCTGAGAGAAATTAACTCTCCCCAGGCCACCCACCACGTTGTTGTGGTAGAGGAACAATGCAGCGACTCCGCTTCTTTGTTAAAAACCAGCTATGTCCGGATTCCCGATCCCTCCATGCCGGATTCCCGCGGAGGGACGGACGTCAATCAAATACTGAACCTAAAGTCAGGCATCGGACCAGATTTGTTGGAAGGCATCCAACAAACCAAGCTTCCAAATCCGGAAACTTCTTGGCCTTTGAGCCTCAGATCGGGCGGAGTTCCGAACTTAATTCCACCCGCCCACCCAAACATAAGCGATCTATCTCAAATACGGCAAGAGCCCGATGAAATAGTACATCATTACTGGGCCAGATTCCTCCTGGTTATGAACATGATAAAGGACTGCCGTGAAGAAAGTGCGATTTCAATTTTTTGCAACAATTGCACGGACAAGGGAATCATAAACGCCATAAGTTGTCGCGAAGTTACACGCTTTGCCGACCTAGCGACCATTGTACAAAAATACTGTGCGATGGAGAGCGCCTGGAAAACCGAAACCAGGTTTTGGGACAATTCGGCCTTGAATACAACCCCAGTCCGAAATAAAAGGGTGCGTCATACTCAAGCACCTGGATTAAAAACCAAAAAGCAAAAAACCCCTAAAGGGCACGGAACCGTACTGGAGGGATGGCTCAACGGACCCTGCAAAATCCACAGTACGGAGGGCGCCACTCCAACACATAGCCTTCGAGCATGTTGCATATTACGGCAGGTGGCCAAAAGTGGTGAAGGCTTTCTAGCCCCGAACAACTAGCCCAACAGTACCAGTACGGTATTAATAGTCTTTGAGAGTTTTGCATCAAATAACATGCGGAAGCGAACAATCCGCAGCCTCGCCAAAGTCTACCAAGTAGGAACAATGAATCCATGGAGTGACACAGCTATCACCTTCAATGCCAGTGATGAACCTAAATTCCGAACAGCTCGAGCACTAGCCGCATTGGTCCTCAGTCCGATAGTGGACGGCTTTCGTCTTACCAAGGTACTCATGGATGGCGGCAGCGGATTAAACCTCATCTATGAGGAAACTCTTCAAAAAATGGAAATTGACTGGAGCCGCATTGAGCGAAGCAGCACAACCTTCAGGGGAATAATCCCTAGTCGAGAAGTACGCTGCATAGGAAAAATCACACTAGACGTAGTGTTCGGCTCGCCGGACAACTACAGGTCCGAAGAGGTCAAGTTCCAAGTGGCCCCATTCGGCAGCGGATATCATGCCTTGTTAGGGCGAGAGGCATTCACAATCTTCCAAGCTATACCCCATTACGGGTACATGAAGCTCATAATGCCCGGGCCCAATGGAATAATCACTCTCGTCAGTGATCCAGATATAGCACTCCGCGCTGAAAATAAGACAGCCGCACTGGCCCTAGAGGCATTATCCGAAGCCCTAGCGGCAGAGGAACTCAGTGCGCTACGCTCCATGGTGGATAGGGACGATGTGATACTCGATAAGAGGTCTAAGTCCACCTCTTTTAAACCAGCAGACGAAATAGTCAAATTCCAGGTCCATCCAACGGACCCCACAAAGACGGCCTCCATTGGGGCACAATTAAATCCTGATGTAGAAGCCGCACTACGTGAATTCCTTCGGGAAAATTGGGACATTTTCTCCTGGCACCCTTCAGACATGCCAGGAATCCCACGCAGGCTGGCAGAGCATAGCCTAAATATCCTAAAAGGATTCAAGCCAGTCAAACAGGCTCTTCGGCAATTTTCCGAACCCAAAAGACAGGCAATGGGAGAGGAGCTAGCCAAACTCTTAGAAGCCGGATTCATCAGAGATATCAAACATCCGGACTGGCTAGCCAACCTGGTAATGGTACCAGAAAAGGACAAATCCTGGCGCCTTTGTGTCGATTTCAAAGACCTTAACAAGGCCTGTCCAAAGGACCCTTTCCCTCTCCCTCGCATCGACCAAATCATCGATGCTACCGTAGGGCACAATTCATTGTGCTTCCTCGACGCATACTCTGGATACCATCAAATCAAGATGGCGGAAAAAGACCAGGCTGCAACGGCATTTATTACTCCATACGGACCATTCTGCTTCAACAAAATGCCCTTCGGACTCAAAAATGCCGGCGCAACATATCAGCGCATGATTCAGACATGTCTGGCCACCCAGATAGGCAAAACAGTAGAGGCATACGTAGACAATGTGGTCGTCAAGGCCAAACATGTCGAAACTCTAGTAGACGACTTGAGGGTGACATTCGACAACCTCGAAGCATATGACATTAAGCTCAACCCGGAAAAATGTGTTTTCGGCATGCCAGCCGGAAAGCTCTTGGGCTTCATTGTATCCGGTAGAGGAATTGAGGCAAACCCAGCCATGATCCGAGCTCTCTCACAATTGGATATCCCAAAAGACCTCAAGCAAATACAAAAACTGACTGGATGCATGGCGGCTCTAAGCCGCTTCATCTCCCGTTTGGGAGAAAAGGCACTGCCCCTCTATCGCCTCCTCCGGCGCACCGAACACTTCGAATGGACGGATGCTGCCACGGCCGAACTCGAAGAAATTAAAGCCGTATTGGCAACAAACCTGGTCCTGGCCGCGCCCAACCTGGGCGAACCGATGTTGTTATATATCACAGCAACACATCAAGTTGTCAGCGCGGTACTCGTCGTCGAACGAGAAATAGAAGGGCACAAATTCCCTCTTCAAAAACCAATGTACCACGTATCCACTGTCTTAACTCGATGCAAATCCCGGCACCCACACTATCAAAAGATAGCGTACGCGGTGTTCATGGCATCCCGGAAGCTGCGACACTACTTTCAAGTGTGTTCCATAATGGTGGCCTCCGAAGTACCTCTCAACGACATTATAAACAATCGCGATGTGACGGGCAGGATTGCAAAATGGGCCATTGATCTCTTACCATTTGATATAACCTACAAACCACGGCGAGCTATCAAGTCGCAAGTTCTAGCTGACTTCATCGCCGAATGGACCGAACCCGAATTCCCTAAATAGTACGGTGCATACTCCAATTGGATCATGCATTTCGACGGCTCCAAAATGTTGGCTGGCTTGGGAGCTGGCATCGTCTTGACGTCCTCAACCAGAGACACAATCCAATACGTGCTTCAAATAATGTACACGGACTCCAACAATGCAGACGAATACGAGGCCGTTCTACATGGCCTCCGGATGGCAATCTCCATGGGTATTCAACGCCTAGAGGTGCGCGGGGATTCAAACCTCACAATATCCCAAGTAAATGGAGACTTTGACACCAAGGATCCAAAAATGGCAGCCTACCGTAACGCTGTCCTAAAAATGTCAGCCCGGTTCGAAGGACTCGAATTCCACCATGTAGCTCGGGATAATAACCAAGCAGCAGACATGTTGGCACGCATCGGCGGAGAACGCGACGCCGTCCCTCCAAACATCTTCCTGGAGCGGCTCTTTAAGCCATCCGTATTATGGGAAGAGGAGTCCGGAAATAACAATCCGGAACCAACTGCATCACCTAATGCACAACATTCTGACACAATCGGCGACTCGGCCAATGAAATAACGGATTCAGCCCACGAAATACTGGCAGTAATTGCCCCGTGGATGGAACCATTCCTAGCCTACTTAATCAGGCAGGTACTTCCCGAAGACCAAAATGAGGCCCGCTGCATAGTTCGGCGATCTAAAGCCTACAAGGTCCATGAGGGAGAACTTTATAAGAAAAGCACAACCGGAGTCCTTCAAAGGTGTATCTCCGAAGAGGAAGGGCGAAATCTCCTGGATGAAATTCACGCCGGACTCGGCGGGCACAACGCCGCCGCCCGGGCCCTTGTAGGCAAGGCCTTCCGTACAGGATTTTATTGGCCGACCGCCCGGGCAGATGCTCAGGACTTAGTCCAATGATGCGTCGGTTGCCAGCTCTTTGCTAATCAGAGCTACATGCCACCCACCGCCCTCAATACTATACCCATTACTTGGCCGTTCGCGGTCTGGGGGCTTGACATGGTTGGACCCCTTAAAGGGGGAACCCACAAGCACAAATACTTATTGGTCATGGTGGACAAATTCACCAAATGGATAGAGGCGAATCCGGTTAAAACGGCAGAATCCGGACCTGTGATAGACTTCATATCCGGGGTAGTACACCGTTTTGGCGTCCCCCACAGCATCATCACTGATAACGGCACGAATTTCACGGCCGACGAGGTTAAACTCTGGTGCAAAAACATGGGCATCAAGCTCGACTATGCTTCAGTCTACCACCCTCAAACTAATGGTCAAGTGGAACGATCAAATGGTCTAATCATGAGCGGCATCAAACCCAGATTAGTGCGGTCCCTCACGGAATCTAACATGCACTGGGTAGAGGAGCTCGCCTCCGTACTCTGGGGGCTGCGGACCACGCCAAACCACACCATTTTTTATGGTATACGGCACTGAGGCAGTTTTGCCCTGCGACATAATTCATGACTCACCTCGCGTGCGCATGTACGAGGAAAGATAAGCCGAGTTGGATCAGCAGGACAGTTTGGACGCTTTAGAGGAGGAGCGCGACGTGGCAAAATCTCGTTCCGCATTCTATCAACAGCAGGCTCGACGATATCAAAGCAGAGAAGTATGGGCCAAAACTTACAATGTTAGCGAGCTAGTTCTACGCCTGCCGGACAAGAAAAAGGACAAACTTAAGCCCAAATGGGAAGGTCCCTTCATCATCGACCAAGTCCTTACCGGTGGTGCATACCGTCTACGCAACGCATCTGACAACCGACTCGAGCCAAACCCATGGAACACAGCCCGTCTCCGAAGATTTTACGCCTAGCGCCGGACTCAGGGTTCGTCTCCTTCCTCCGTCCACCTTTCATGCTTTTTCACTGTCTTTGTTTTCCCTCCTTTTTCCTCCCTCTTTCAGTACAAAACTCTTGAGGGCTAATCTGCGCTTTGTTCGCACTCACTCGATGTGCTACTCGCACTCGTTATACCTGGGGGCTTCTTTAACAGAAGCTTATTTATATGGGCTTCATGCCCACCACATGTGTCACACTTCCGCATGTACCTTTTGATCACCATTATATGCATCGATATGACTTAAGTTTTGGCCAAGCCGGGTTGCCTGGCTCCTGTGCTTACCCCTACGTTCCCGGTTGTTTGGCTAGGAGGTAAAGGGAGCACCTCTGCGATTGTTACTGCCGGGTCAGCCGGATGTGTACCTCAGACTGGGTGAAGCCGAAGGCTAGCGTTCTTAAGGGAATATTCGATCGGTGACCTGAAAGATGATTTATTACTTATTTATTTATCTGCCCCCAGATGCTTTTACTGCTATTTTCGCAGTTCGGAAATGCACTTTAGGGCATGCCTCCCAGGGAAAGGAACCCTTAACGGAACTATTCTCCCTGGAAGATGTTTCTTACTAACCATGTAATATAACATAGCTAGTTGGGCACTTGTCTGATAAAGAAATTATGACCCCTACGCCTTGTCTCCATGCATGCCCCGGTTCTTTTATAACCGTAAGGGTATTCGGACACACTCCGGACTGTTGGGTCCCGAGGTTGAAGCGAAAAGGTCCGCAAAGGCAAACGATCTACAATCCGGCTAGAAGGCATTTTACATGTCATTTTAAAATTACATTGTCAAACAGACTGATTGTACTCCTCTTCAATCCCATCTAATAGGCTGTCTAATTTACAGTCCTATTGGGAATATTTCGCGGCCAACTCTACTTGGCTGTACATTAGGCTCACAGGGATCTCCTTCTCATCGGGCCCCACAGGTCCGACCTCGGCCATGTGGTTTGGGTCAGCCTTCGGGTACCGCGTCTTCACCATGGCCCAGGCCTCCCTGGCGCCTTGACGGCAGGTCGATATCTTCCACAGACGGAGACGCCGCCGTACTCCCTGAAGCTTCGCAGCAAGCCCTCCAAGACCCTTGGGTAGGGAGACGGAAGGCCATAAGGCCTGCACGACGCCGCTCATCGCCTGCCGAACACGTTCGTGCAGTTGCAGTAGCTCGGGAAGAGGGTCTCCCGTGGAACCAAGCATCTCCTCCGCCGGACGACCTGTGAGCACACCTACAGACACATTTCTGTCAATCGACTTCCTCGCCGAACTCTTCTTTTCAAAAGAGTTTGCTCAAGCACTTACTATAAATGCCGCGATGAAGCCGCCGATTCTCCTTTACGGAGTTAGACAGCTGGACCCGAACATCTTTTAGTTCTTCGCCTAGCTGGGTGTTGGCATCTTGGAGTTTGTTCCTCTCCTGCTGCACCCTCATAAGCACCCTCTCGCCGGCCTTCAACTAGCGCAGCAGCTGTTGCTTGTCCGGATCTAGTCCGGCATCCTCTGCAATATTATTGTCAGACTCTACACACACGCCGCACTTCATAAACTACTTCCTTCAAAATATGCATTACCAGAGGGGGTCTCCATGGCTCCCCCGGCAGCGGTTAGTGCGGCCTCAAGTTGGGCCTTGCATTCTTGAAGCTCCTGAGACAGGTGGGTATTCTTCTCAGTAAGATCCTGCATAACAAATGATCCTTAAATCAGTTAGTTTAACTATTTTAACTCTCGGGGGCTACTGGCATATATAACTATTAAAATTCCTTACCCGTATGTCCTTTACATACTGCTCCGTGGCTCTGGTTAAACCATATTGAGCAGCACGGAGGTGCGCGTCTCCTGCATTAAAGGCATTTAACGCCTCAGGGGAGAAACACGTGCCTCGAAGAACTGTCCGGCGGCGCCTGTGATTCATGGCGCTCTCCACCTCAGACCTGGTGGCGGACAACCTGTCGGCATCCTCCGTTGGAGGAGCATCCAGCTCGCGCCTTGCGCTCGCCTCCCCCTCCGGACCAGGCGTTGGAGCCTGGCTGGCGGAGGCTTGGTGGGCACCCTCTCCGGACTCAGTCTGGCGAGCTCTTTCTCCTGGAAGAATCATGAGCATTAATATGCCTCCCAGGAGTCTTTACCTTAAAGGACAATGGTGCACTATACCTTTGCGGCGACGTTTTGATTCGCGCCGCACTCCTCTTCCGCCTGCTAGGCCGCACTGACCTCGTTTGGTCAGTCGCCGCGGGCTCGGCTTCCTGCCGTAAAGGCACCTCCTACCAAGCACCATTGGTGCACGGTGGTCAGAAATAAGCATTAAAAAAGTAACGGTGTCAGGACTTCGGTTGTACTCACCTGGGAAGCCGGACACAAACCGGGGTAGTCAGCCGTAATGGCGACTAAAGCATTATCTATGCTGAGCTGGTGGAACACCCCGTCAATCAAATCCACCTTAATGTCCGGATCCTCTTCGAAGGCCGGATCAAGGGATCTTCCCGGATCCTTGGGTTGTGGAGTTGGGCTTTTTATGCCCTCCACATCCCGGTGCAGTTCCTGCATCGAAATCATAAGGTAAGACACTTATCTTTGAAAGCGCGGATCAGATATTTAAACGTCCGCTTACCCAGCTTCGAGGGTTATTCATGGAGAATCCATTCAATGGACTCGTGCGGAGGAAGTCCTCCTCCTCCCCCTTGTACAAGCCGGACAGGATCTTCACCAGATCGACGGCCGATCCCCGTACCGTGCGGCCATGACGGGTGGCGTCATTCTCCCCGTTAAAATCCCACATGGGGTGGCCCATATATTGGAGTGGCTGCACCCCTCGCATAATGCATGTGGCCATGACTCCAATCATGGTTAATCCGGAATGAGCTAGTAGCCTTATACGACCCATCAAATAGTGGACGCTCCTATCATCTTCCCGTTGAGGGCTCCGCGGGCGCGAACTCAGGCATTTCTTCAGAGGAGCATTGCTAAACTCCGGGAGGCCGATCCGAACTGGATCCGGTAGCGGGGCGTCTTCCACATAGAACCACTCCGAAGGCCAGTCTTCCGACGCCTTCTTCGGAGTTCTGGATAGATATCCGGTCCCGGCGATGCACCATATTTCGGCTCCGCCCACTTGATATATCGACCCCTCGTGAGAACGGGGTACGAGGCAAAACAGCCTCTTCCACAGCGCAAAATGGGGCTCGATGCCCAAGAACAGCTCGCAAAGAGCTACAAAGCCCGCGATGTGCAAAATAGAGGCAGGCGTGAGGTGGTGAAGTTGGAGTCCATAGAACTCCAGGAGCCCCCGGAGAAACGGATGTATAGGAAATCCGAGTCCCCTTATTAAGTAGGGGACGAAGCATACCCGCTCTCCTTTGGAGGGATTGGGGACGCTCTCCGCCTACTTCCCACCCTTGTAGGTAGCCAGTCCGGCTCGAACCGGAACCATAAAGGCCGGGGGAAGGTATCCCTCTGTTTGGAGCGTCACTGACTTGCTATGCGGGATTGAGCATCTCCTCCAATATCCTGGCTGAGGACTGGGAGCACGAGAAGAGGAGCCGCGTCGACTGTCCATGTTGGAATGGATTTTTTGTCAGATGCGCCTCAATGACTACTTGCGGAAGGAGGATGGTGTGATTTGGATCTGGATCCTCGCCTCTCTTATAGGCGGCTTATTCGCGCAGCTAGGGGAAAAAACGTAAGAATACCCTGGCTATTCGCATTCGTACGCCACGTGGAAGAAGGCCATTATTGGACGTAGAAGCCAAGGAGCGCAGCATTTATGAAGCAACCAGACACTATCCGGCAAACACATGGAGCATGAAGGAGAACCCGCCTTGCAAACGCCGAATACAACATACGCGCCAGACTCGTCGTCATTGAAGCCTGGTTCGGGGGCTACTGAGGGAGCCCTGGACTAGGGGGTGTCCGGATAGCCGAACTATCACCATCGGCCCGACTCCAAGACTATGTAGATACAAGATTGAAGACTTCGTCCCGTGTCCGGAGGGGACTTTCCTTGGCGTGGAAGGCAAGCTTGGCGATACGGATATGTAGATCTCCTACCATTGTAACCGACTCTGTGTAACCCTAGCCCTCTCCGGTGTCTATATAAACCGGATGGCTTTAGTCCGTAGGACGAACAACAATCATACCATAGGCTAGCTTCTAGGGTTTAGCCTCCTTGATCTCGTGGTAGATCTACTCTTGTAACACACATCATCAATATTAATCAAGCAGGACGTAGGGTTTTACCTCCATCAAGAGGGCCCGAACCTGGGTAAAACATCGTGTCCCTTGTCTTTTGTTACCATCCGCCTAGACGCACAGTTCGGGACCCCCTACCCAAGATCCGCCGGTTTTGACACCGACAGTGATGCTGAAATCAATCATGGCCGAGCTGGCCGTGGGAGCAGACAGATGAGTCGGCCGCGGTGTCGTAAGCCGGTGTGGACGAGCACGTTATCCTCCTTGTTGTAAGCCAGTGCGGACGCCTGAACTGGCCGCGAGTGTGGACGGGCGAGTCGTCCGTGGCATCGCAAGGCGGCGCGGACGGGCAAGTCGGCCGACGTGTTGATGCAAATGGACCACAACACACATGTCCGTGAAGCTGTGTGGCACAGCCGAACGTGCATCCGCGGTATAATAGCATAAAAAATTGACCTGATTTTTGTGAATGACAGATGATCTGTATGCCGTGTCAGGGGCGACTTAGGCTCAACGAGGTGTGTCTGTGGCCGGTTCCATTGAGTGGCACCGCAGAAACAAACGTCAGTGTTGTCATGTGCTCCATATCCATGGTATAACACCATTTTTGGAGTGAATAATTCCCCTGATGGAATAGCACTATTGTACCATGATCTTCCTGTGGTCAGTCAAACCATTTTCTTTGGTCTTCGTTTGCTTTTGGTAACACATAATTGATTGCTCCTCATGGGTGTAGTTAATACTGCAAACCTTGATCCGTATGGCGAAAACTTTATATCAGTTTAACACAGAAAAATAGTACTGGTGGCAGCCCATCGACTCCACATTTGCACTGTTTTTATGACATCATTGCTTTCAACTTCTTGAGCGTAATCAATGGATACGGCCAGCAGCGGGTCAACAGCCCAACCAATTGAGGTTGTACAATAGCATGAGAACAACCGCGTGGAGGAGGACGTCTTGGCGCAAGAGCCTGGCGCGGCGCAGATGGAGGTGTCGAGCGGCTCACAGCAATGGAGTAAGTGACGCTCGGCGAAGTAAAAACGGAGAAGACCGCAAAGACGGGGCTGCTTGGCCCGCCGCTAAGGCCGCAGGGGCGGCTCTAGAACATCGGCACAAGCGACTGCGAGACCAGGGCGATCCAACAAGTGGCGAGGTCACGGGTCGGCTTGAAGTGGAGTCAAGCAAGGGCAACCTATGGCGGAGCATAGGCGGAGGTGACGGCGAGGTTGAGCCAGTAGAGATGCGCTGCGACAGCTGCGGAAGGCGGCTCGACGAGGGCTCGAAGGCGGCACACGCCGCAGCAGCTCAGGTATGAGGCGGCAGGCCCGCAAGGCGGGCCGGAGAAACACGGCCGTGGTCGGGTCAATGCGGCTACGCAGAGGTGGCAAGATGCGCCGGCGGCTGCATCGCAAGATGCCAATGGTGTGCAATGAACATGGAGTAGTGTGCCGGTTTGATCTTTTGTCCTTTGTACCTGCCACTTCTTTTCCTCCTCTTTATTCTATATATTCATAGGTACGTACTCCTTGTATGACTTCATAGGTGCTGCTTGGACTTGGATGACTAGCACGCCTCACATGATGAACCATAGCCACTCGGATTTGATTTCCACGTAGCACACTAGCAATTGACTCCTTGCCTTTTATTTATATCCATATTTGAGTTAAAGTAGTAGTCATCTTAATCTGAAACAATTACCAACTCTTTTTCTTCAGTAGTATTTTCCTTGACACGTCTAGAAGTCCATCCAAAACTGTGGTAATTTTCGGTCAGAGATGACCCTAATCGATTTGTCCGCTTGTGCATTGCAGGATCAATGCCTTTTTTATTGTCTCCGTGTACAGACTGATGCTTGATCTCCCCACCATGAGTCGATTTGTCATGGAGCGGTAGTTGTTGGCCGTGCAAACACACAAAGTTGATTTCGCTATATTTTCCTAATTGAATGCAGTGTTGCCCGGCTTTCCGCACGCTTGTAGAACATGGCGAACAACGACGTGGATAGCAAACAATGTTATCTTGATCCCACGTGGGTGGCATCAAGCTCCACCTAGACCCGGTCAAACCTGTGGAAACCGTGGATCACCAAACCCCTCAGAAGTCGAAATGGATCCGCTGCTGTAGATGCAATTTTTCTTCACACGTAGTTTTCCTTTGATCCAGAAAAACACAAGGCTTATGGAGACTCGGCGGCGGCGTAGGAAACATTGCTGGCTGTCTTGGCGACTTGCAGTAGCAAACTGATCGCACCCTGATTTCCTGGAATTTTAAATCTCACCGACTATAAACTGGACTGATGACTTGAAGCTGATCCAGCTCCTTCCAAACCGGCTCTTCTTCATCCGGAAACTTGCAAACTTCTCGAAACCCTAGATGAGATGCCTTGAAGAAGTCAACACCACCGTGCGCAGGCCCCACGGTGGGCGTCAACTGTCGTGGAATTGTCACGGCAGATGTCCTTAGTGTGAGGACTAGTCGCGAGGCCAACGCATCTATGCGGTATCTTGAGAGGGGTCGGGCGGAATCGAGAGATGCAGCACAAGACAAAGATTTAGATAGCTTCGGGCCCCGGGAAACATCATCGGTAATAGGCCTACATGCTGTTTGTGGCTAGGTCTCATTATGCTCATGAGGGTGTCGCCGGTAAGCCGGCTCTCCTCTAATTGTGTCTAGCCCTAGAGATTATTGGTTCTTATTGCTTGTCCCTCTTTGGGGAGCCCTGCCCCTCCTTCTATAAGTTGAAGGGGCGGGTTACATGTGGAGTCCTAGTAGGACTAGGACTAGTCTATCTTCTCTTACAAGTTAAATACAAGTCCGGGTCTTGCTTCCTCATAAAGGAAATATTTGTCATCCCTTTCCTCTTAAGCCGGCCCATCATAACGTGAGCTGGCCTTCTAGGCTTTGGGCCTTGTTATCCATCTGACCCGCCCGCCAGGTTACTAATGAGTCGCCAATATCGGGCGGGTTATCTGTGAATCGCCAAGCTCCAGGCGGGTCACCAGTGAGTCTCCATGCTCCAGCAGGGTCATACATCCGGCGGGTTACACCGCGGGGTATATCCCCGACAATGTTGATGCTCAACCTAGCAAAAATAATGATGTAGAGATTGAACCTGCTGTTGATCTTGATAACCCACAATCAAAGAATCAACGTTATGATAAGAGAGATTTTGTTGCTAGAAAGGACGGTAAAGAAAGAGAACCATGGGTTCAGAAACCCATGACTTTTCCTCCTAAACCATCCAAGACAAAGGATGATGAGGATTTTGAGCTCTTTGTTGAAATGATTAGACCTATCTTCTTACGTATGCGCTTGATTGATATGCTTAAAGTAAATCCATATGATAAATATATGATGGATATCATTACAAATAAAAGAAAGATACCGGAAGCTGAAATTTCCACCATGATTGCCAATTACACTTTTAAGGGTGGAATACCAAAGAAACTTGGAGACCCCGGGGTACCAACTATAACATGCTCCATTAAAAGAAATTATGTTAGAACTACTTTATGTGATCTTGGAGCCGGTGTTAGTGTTATGCCTCTCTCTTTATATCGTAGACTTGAATTGAATAAGTTGACACCTACTGAAATATCTTTGCAAATGGCTGACAAATCAACTGCTATACTTGTCGGTATTTGTGAGGATGTGCCTGTTGTGGTTGCAAATGTCACTATCTTAACAGACTTGGTTATTCTTGATATTCCCGAGGACGATAGTATGTCTATTATCCTTGGAAGACCCTTTTTGAACACTGCAGGGGCTGTTATTGATCGCAACAAAGGCAAGTCACTTTTCATGTTAATGGTAATGAGCATATGGTACACTTTCCGAGGAAACAACCTCAAGTTCATAGCATCAATTCTATTGGAAAAAGTCCAACTTTCATTATTGGAGGTTTTGAATTTCCTCTTCCTACTATCAAGAAAAAGTATGATATTCTTATTATTGGGGATGTTCATATCCCCTTTGAGGTAACTTAGTGTTATTTGAAATATCTCCGGTTTCGTGTTATTCAGAATGAGTTTGTTAACAAGACTTGATCAACCTTGTTAGTGGATTCATTTTGATGATCATGAGATGGATGAAACTAGAAGGTACAACCTTCTACACCCTCCTTTTACTTTCTGTTATTTAGAATAAATAAAGCAAAAATAGTATTATCTATCTGTTTTCTGATTTATTCGTGCAATAAAAAAATATCCCGAAAATAAAAGTGCTCCAAATGCCCAAATTTAGTATGATTTTTTATGGAATATTTGAGGATTTTAGGCACTGAAAACACTGCAGGAGGGGCAAGCACCATGCCACGAGGATGGAGGGCGCGCCCACACCCCCTGGGCGCGCCCCCTGTCTCATGGGCCCATGGTGGCCCCTCTCCACTTATTCCTGCACCCACACACTCCATCTTCTTCCCAAAAAAAATCCTCATCCAGCTCAAGCACGAGTTCTAGCTCATTTTGCTGCGATTTTGGATCTCCTTGCTCAAAGCTCCATTCACAAAACTGCTTTGGGAGATTGTTGCTTGGTATGTGACTCCTCCCTTGGTTCAATTAGTTTTTGTTCTATTGCTTTATTCATTGCAATTTTTTGTTGCATAGGTGACCCTGTTCTTGAGCTTGCATGTCAAATTTATGAGGTCCCAAGTAATTCTAATGCATGATATAGGCTCTAGGCACTTGTAGGAGTAGTTGCTACCAATCTTGTTAAGTTTTATTCACTTTTATTTTGAAGTTACTAAAATTTCAGAAAAAGAAATATGTCTAGGAGAATGTACCAAGGTGGTTCCTCAGTAAAGAAAGGATCCAGGCTTGCTATGCGTGAGCAAGACGTTGAACTACCAAGGGACGTAGAAGTACGAGCTTGTGAGTGCCCATCAGACAATTTTATGGTCAAAGCAGGCTTTAAGGAGGAATTTGACGCATATGTGCGTAATGCCGATCTCGAGGAATTCTTACAAGATAAGTGTCCTCAGTACTATCAATTGACTGATTCCTTTGTGAGAAGGTTTAAATATAAGTGTTCACGTAATTCTCGAGAGTGTCCTATTTGATATTTATGATAGATCTTATACCATGGACTTAGAAGATTTTACAACTGCTTGCAAACTTCCGCAGTGGGGCAATGTTAATGATCCCCACAAATATGAATTTAGAGACTTTCTTGCTAGGATTACTGTGGGAGAATCTAGGGATATAGCACAAGCTACCATTGGGAGCATTCATTTTCCTGCTATACATTATTTTGCTCTCTTCATTGGTAGATGCATTAATGGTAAAGATGAAGCAAGTCACATGTGTGTCCCTGATCTTTGTGTCCTCAAGAGTGCCATGTTAGGTCATAAAGATTACAACTTGGGGGCAATAGTTGCATGTAGGTTGCATAATGATGGTAGGGATGGAGATTTATTTGGAGGTATTTATGCGACCCGTGTGGCTAATTACCTTGGTATAGCCCCACGAGAGGGGGATATGGTGTTGCCTCCTGCTTATTTAGATTATGACACTATGGTCAAACATCATTTTCTTGGGAGGAATGAACAAGTCCTCTAGTATCGACTAATCTTTGACAGACATAGCTCTGTCCATGTTACTCTCCCTGCTCGTTTACTTTTTGATTACCAGGCAAAAGGAAGATATGTTGTTACCAGGGAAGAAGCAGCTGAACACGAGGGGAGAGCGGAGGCGGCTCGCCAACATGCCGCAGCTCAGGAGGCATTTGCTACTGCATCTCAGTACGACCCTAGTTACAACTACGGATATCAGCCAGGCTACCCCTGGCATTAGAGCAACTTAGGCCAAAAGCCTAAGCTTGGGGGAGTACGTATTTCTCACCGACTTTACATTCATGTCCACACACTATTCTAGTCGTCGGTGCTCATACTCTTTCATTGTATTATCAATGCTAGTTTAAATTCCTTTTTCTCGCTTTCTTCTTGTGTGTTTGATAAACTTTAAGAAAAAAACCAAAAAATTAGCTAGTTTAATTTCCATGCTTGTAGTAGAAGTTAAAATGAAAACCCAAAAAGATTTCTCGTTCTTCTTCTTGCTTGTTGGGAGCTTTCCCGTGTAAATAGTTTTATTTTCTTTTCTTTCCTTTGGGGGTCAAGAGTAGAAGACCATATTGAAAATGTATAGTGGCTCTCATATGCATGATTGTTTATTTAACTTAGAGCCCATATTACTCTGTCTTCTCTCTTGAGTTGAATGCTTGCAGATTCCAGCTTAGTCCAATGCACGTGCACTATTATTATTATACACATCGTTCGGTCGTGCAAGTGAAAGGCAATAATGACGATATATGATGGACTGATTGAGATGAGATAAGCTGGTATGAACTTGACCTCTCTTTTTCGTAAATATAATGAGTTCAGCTTATTATTAAGTAACCATATTTGCAATGACATTTATAGATTATAGTTGCTTGTGCCATGCTGAATTAGCTATGAGCTATAATGGTTTACCTTGCGTGCCAACATGCTATTAAAATGATAGTGATGTGGTATGATGGGATGGTATCCTCCTTTGAATGAATTGAGTGACTCGACTTGGCACTTGTTCACGCATGTAGTTGAAACAAATCAACATAGCCTTCATGATATTTATGTTCATGGTGGATTATATCCTACTCATGCTTGTACTCAGTGTGAATTAATTTTAATGCATGTTCATGACTGTTGTCGCTCTCTCAGTTGGTCGCTTCCCAGTCTTTTGCTAGCCTTCACCTGTACTAAGAGGGAATACTGCTTGTGCTGCTAAACTCCTTAAACCCCAAAGTTGTTCCATATGAGTCCACCATACCTTCCTATATGTCGTATCTACCTGTCGTTCCATGTAAATTTGTATGTGCCAAACTCCAAACCTTCAAATGAAATTCTGTTTTGTATGCTCGAGCAGCTCATGTTTCAACTAGGGCTACATGTATCTTCCATGCTAGGTGGGTTATTCTCAAGAGGAGTGGACTCCGGTCCTCATTCACGAGAAAGGGTCGGTGACCGGGATGCCCAGTCCCATGGTCCAAAAAGATCAAAGAAAATCAATATAATTAAACAAAATTCCCCCAGGGCTGTTGTTAGTTGGAGGCACTCATTGTTTCGAGCAAGCCATGGATTGATGCTTATTGGCGGTGGGGGAGTATAAACATTTACCATTCTGTTTGGGAACTGCCTATAATGCATGTAGTATGGAAGATATAGCCATCTCATAGTTGTTGCGTTGACAGTGAAAGTATGCCGCTCAAAATGTTATTCCTCTCTATTTTAAAATCAAGCTCTGGCACCTCTACAAATCCCTGCTTCCCTCTGCGAAGGGCCTATCTCTTTACTTTTATGTTGAGTCATCACCTTCTTATTAAAAAGCACCCGTTGGAGAGCACACTGTCATTTGCATTCATTACTATTGGTTTATATTGGGTATGACTTGACTGGATCTCTTTTACCATGAATTACAATGTTTAGTTAGTCCTTGATCTTTAAAGGTGCTCTGCATTTATGTTTTGCGGTCTCAGAAAGGGCTAGCGAGATATCATCTTGTTATATCATATTATGATTGTTTTGAGAAAGTGTTGTCTTTCGAGTTTTATTATTATCGCTTGCTAGTTGATTATGCCATTGATATGAGCAATTATGAGACCTAGGTGTTATTGTGAGTATGGTTAGTTCATAATACTTGCTGAAACCTGAATGCTGGCTTTACATGTTTACAACAACAAGAGCAAACAGAGTTTGTAAAAGTTTTTCTTTATCACTTTCAGTTTATCAACTGAATTGCTTGAGGACAAGCAAAGTTTTAAGCTTGGGAGAGTTGATATGTCTCCAACATATCTACTTCTCCAAACACTTTTGCCCTTGTTTTCGACTCTAACTTGCATGATTTGAATGAAACTAACCCGGACTGACGCTGTTTTCAGCAGAACTGCATGATGTCGTTTATTGTGCAGAAAACAAAAGTTCTCAGAATGACCTGAAAATCCACGGAGGTAAGTTTTGGAAAATATAAAAAATACTGGCAAAAGAATCAAGACCAGGGGACCCACACCCTGTCCACGAGGTTGGGGGGCGCGCCCTCCCCCCTGGGCGCGCCCCTTGTCTCGTGGCCCCCCTGAGGCTCGACCGACCTCAACTCCAACTCCATATATTCTGTTTCGCGGAGGAAAAAATCAGAGAGAAAGTTTCATCGCGTTTTACGATACGGAGCCGCTGCCAAGCCCTAATCTCTCTTGGGAGGGCTGATCTAGAGTCCGTTCGGGGCTCCGGAGAGGGGGATTCGTCGTTGTCGTCATCATCAACCATCCTCCATCGCCAATTTCATGATGCTCACCGCCCTGCGTGAGTAATTCCATCGTAGGCTTGCTGGATGGTGATGAGTTGGATGAGATTTACCATGTAATCAAGTTAGTTTTGTTAGGGTTTGATCCCTAGTATCCACTATGTTCTGAGATTGATGTTGCTATGACTTTGCTATGCTTAATGCTTGTCACTAGGGCCCGAGTGCCATGATTTCAGATCTGAACCTATTATGTTTTCATGAATATATGTGTGTTCTTGATCCTATCTTGCAAGTCTATAGTCACCTATTATGTGTTATGATCCGACAACTCTGAAGTGACAATAATCGGGATACTTCTCGGTGATGACTGTAGTTTGAGGAGTTCATGTATTCACTATGTGCTAATGCTTTGTTCCGGTTCTCTATTAAAAGGAGACCTTAATATCCCTTAGTTTCCACTAGGACCCCACTGCCACGGGAGGGTAGGACAAAAGATGACATGCAAGTTCTTTTCCATAAGCATGTTTGACTATATTCGGAATGCATGCCTACATTACATTGATGAACTAGAGCTAGTTCTGTGTCACCCTATGTTATAACTATTACATGAGGAATCGCATCCGACATAATTATCCATCACTGATCCAATGCCTACGAGCTTTTCACATATTGTGCTTCGCTTATTTACTTTTCCGTTGCTACTGTTACAATTACTACAAAACTGCTATCTTTACTTTTGCCACTTTTACCATTACTATCATACTACTTTGCTACTAAATACTTTGCTACAGATAGTAAGTTATCCAGGTGTGGTTGTATTGACAACTCAACTGCTAATACTTAAGAATATTCTTTGGCTCCCCTTGTGTCGAATCAATAAATTTGGGTTGAATACTCCACCCTTGAAAGCTGTTGCGTCCCCCTACACTTGTGGGTTATCAGTCGGCCTGCCCAATCACCTTTGATCGCAGGGACCATCCGACTAGTATCCGGCATGGAGGATCGGCTGCCTTCGTGCTTGACCCAATAATTGACGGATACCATCTCACACGAGTCCTTATGGACAACGACAGTAGTCTAAACCTGATTTATCAGGACACTATCCGCAAAATGGGGATAGACCCTTCAAGAATCAGCCTAAGCAACACTACCTTTAAAGGAGTGATACCAGGCGTCGAGGCCCACTGTACGGGCTCTCTAGTACTAGAGGTTGTATTCGGTTCGCCCGACAACTTCAGAAGCGAGGAACTAACCTTCGACATCGCTCCATTTTGAAGCGGCTATCACGCACTACTCGGAAGAACGGCCTTTGCTTGTTTCAATGCAGTATCGCATTATGCCTACCTTAAACTTAAGATGCCCGGTCCACACGGCGTCATCACTGTTAGAGGAAATGCAAAGCGTTCCTTACGCACAGAATAATATGTGGCGGCTCTAGCAGCCGAACACTGAGCGGTCCCTCCAACCAGGATAAATGGTCGGTCGTCAAGACCACGGACACGGTTAGACGAGTCCGGCACTCCGCCCAATGTAATAGCCCAGTTGGGATTTCCCCATAAAAGATGCTACGGGCTGCCCGCAAAAAGAGCCCATAGTTTTGCTCGACTCTATCAATACAATAACATATTGCATTTTCATTGTACATTCAGATTAACGAACTCCGCGCACGAATTCTTTCACTTGGGTTTTTTCTTTGTACAGACGATCATCGTGCTACACCCTTCCAGGATATGGCACAATGGAGATAAAGGCGCAGATGTGCAGCAGGGCCCCGCTCAAAGGTTTCTTTTTAGATTAAGACCCTGTGTAAACCTTTATAATGTCTCTTGTTGCTTCTACCCCTCCGGAAACTTTATATAACCGGGAGGGACACTGGCGTTTTCGGCATTTTTGTCACACCAGACTATTGCTCATACCTGGAAACTCAGGGCTTATTATCAAGGGCGTTATTCAGCCCAGTACACATTATAAAGTCTGAATACCTTAGGGAGTGTTCGGCGTCGCGAGTTTGTCCTTATATGTATTAGCTCCGAATCATGTATTTGGTCAAATGTTGTGTTTGCCCGGCTCCCGTGTTTTGCTACCTTACGTTCCACTCTATCGGCTAAGGCGGCACCGGGAGAACTACTACGATTGTGCCCTAGTTCATCTGGATGAGCACCTCAATAGACAAAGCCGAAAACTGACTGTCATGATACAGCGCGAGACTGGTCAACCACTCGATGACCCAGCGGAATCTTTGCAATTCCTCTGCATTAACGAAGGACCGGTTTCCCGGTCACGTACATACGCGCACCATATCCGGATGAACGCGAAAGTACTAGGGGCTATATAGTATCCCTGCCATCAAACTCCTATGGCTAAGTGAAAGTGTTAAAGCTATATAGTCCGATTGCCTAGTTCTCCGCGCTATCACCTCCTTAACGGACCAAGACATTGGATCAAGTGTGACTACACGTTTTCTGAAACACCCCTGCATTATATGCGTGGGGTCTGAAGCCGACGACTGCAAACTTTCAGGTTATATACATACATAAACGGCCGCATAGGAGGCATTATAACACTTTCGGGAAAAAGTATAAACACAACCTTTATAAGCAAAATAGCATTGTCTTTATAATCGAGATACATGTTATTTGAACATGGCACTCTTCGAGCACTGAGCCTCTATTAAACGGGCGCCTTCTAAGGCTTCTTCAAAATAGTGCTCGGCCGGGTCCTGGCCTTCCGCCGCTCCGCAGGTTGCAATAGTGGTGGTCTCCATCCCAGCCCACTATGTTTTAACACGGGCAAGAGCCATCCGCGCACCCTCTATGCACGCCGACCTCTTCACAGCATTGATATGCAACACAGCACCAAGGACTTGTTGCACCAATCCAAAATAGTTGTCCGGCCTTGGGCCACGTGGCCAAAGATCATCCACGACAGACCTCATAGCAAGCTCGGACAACTTGTGGAGTTTGGCCCATGCGGCCATCTTTTCATTCAATGGAAGCGGACGCGTCGGGGCACTGAACTACGACCAGAATAACCTCTCAACCTTATGGTCTTTCCGATCTTTGAAAAACTCGGTCGCATCAGCAGCACTCTTTGCCAGGTCTGCGTACACGTCAGGCACACTCCACAACTGATCCAGAGGGGCATACTTTGGATCTCCGAATTTCATCCGCAACAAATAGGGCTTCCCAGCCACGATATCTCCGGCTTCATGAAGCTCCTCCCTCATCCCCCTCATTTCAGAGCGGGTTTCCTTGGCTGCCTCCAGGGCCTTCTTCAGGTCAACCGCTTTTGCTTGATTTTCCTTTTCAAGGAGCTCACGGCGGTTGGCGGCATCTTCCAGCTCGGTAGCCATCTGGGCTATCTTTTCTTCGCTCCGGCGATGAGCAGCCTGTTCGGCTCTTAACTCTTCAACCGCCTTCAGAGCGGCCGCATCACCTATTCGGGCATGCTCCTTGGCTTAGGCAAGCTCCGCCCGAAGGGTCTCCACGGCAGCAGCTCCATTTGCAGTCACAACATATTATAGATACTAGCATCATGCTCCTCTTAAACATTTGCTGACAAGCCGAATATACCTACCCTGGGCCTCGTCAAGCCGCTTGTTAACCAGCGCGATGTTGGCATCGGCCACGTCCAGCTGCCGCTTTAGTTCAGCAAAATTAGCAGATCGGTCGGCCGCCAGACCCTCAGCCACCTGCACATAAAGCAGCACGCTTATTACCAGAGATTATGATCCTCTGTTCGCCACATTGATGGCAACCAGAGTCTTAGGGGATACTATCTATACAGAGCACACTTAGCATGTGTGGTACCATCAAAAATACATTTTTGCGTACCTCAAAGCCTCTCAGCAGACTCATAAAAGCTTCATTGAAACCGCTTTTTGCGGATAAAATCCTCTCAACCACCGTACCCATTAAGGCACGATGTGTCTCTGAGATGGCCGCTCGCTCCAGAAGGCCCGTTAGTGTGTCCGACTGTGTGCCGGACAATCCCAGACTCCTCCTGAAGCTCTCTTTGGGAGCCGGATATTCCAGACTCTGGGCAGCCGAAGTGTCAACTTCTAGCCTTGGTGGATTAGGAGAAATCTTGCGTGACGACACCTCGGGGTCATCCGCCCCATGTGACGGGGAGGGAGGGGGAGGCGTCTCGCTCTCCATCATCTCCGGAGGAAGATTCCCCGAGGACAAACTCTATGGAGAAGGGTTACGAGCCGGACTGCAACAAATATGTTTCGGTCATTATCCTCAGAGACAAAACGGGGTATATTTATCAAAGTACTCTTTTACTTATGGCTCGGTGGAGGGCCGGCCCCCTTGCAGGCGCTGTGCGGCAAGAACGCCCTCGGGGGCAGGGCCCCTTGGTGAGGTTTTCTTCCCTTGTTTAGAAGCCTCCGTTTCCAAATCTTCGGAGGCGGCCCTTTTCTTACCTTGAGGAGAGGGGACTTTGGGTTCCCCTCCCCGATTATCCTCCTTCGTGGAGGCGCTTACTCCCCCAATTTGGATGTGTAAAAAATGAGGCCCACCTGTGGCTTCTCTATTCCTCCCCTCGTCTTCTCCTGATGGCACCTGGTACGGCGTGCGCTCAAGCATCCTGGTCAACAAACGATCCAGCGAGCCTTCAAGAAGAGGGGCCAAACACCTAATCCTCTCTGCCTTCCTTAGCCAGTCCTGGTAGATAGCAATTTTTCAGAATGATGTTATAATAAACATAAAGGATGGTGTGTTCGGTAGCGGAATTACTTACTTGGGTATCCAGACGGTTGCAGTTGAGACCCACATCCTCGATGGTGTTCGAACACTTTAATCGTGATCCAAAGAATGACCCATGCATCTCTTTGAGCGTCATGCCGAAGAGTTGTTGAATGGTTCGCGGTCCTTCCGGGTTGAACTCCCACATACGGAGAGGACAACGCTGGCAAGGCAGGACTCGATGAACCAGCATCACTTGCATTATCTTGACAAGACTGACATCCCTCTTAAGGTGGTCTCGGATGCAGCTTTGCAGTGTCAGCACATCGTTAATCGGCCCCCAATCCAGCCCCTTGTTGACCCATGACGCCAGTTGCGGCGGGGGGGCCGAGCGGAACGCTAGAGTGGCCGCCCGCTTTCTACCTCGGGGAGCTGTTATATAAAACCACTCTTGCTGCCATAAATCAGATGTTTCCGCGAAAGCAGCCTTTGGCCATGGGGCGTCGGCGCCTTTGCTTATTATATCACCTCAGCACTCCGCGTGACGCCCATCAATCACCCTCGGCCTCACATTGAAGGTCTTGAGCCACAGGCCGAAGTGGGGGGTAATGCGGAGAAAGGCTTCACACATGATGATAAATGACGAGATGTGAAGGATGGAATCCGGAGCTAGATCATGGAAATCTAGCCCGTAATAGAACATAAGTCCCCTCACAAAGGGATCGATTCTAAAACCTAGCCCTCGGAGGAAGTGGGAAATAAATACGACACTCTCGTTGGGTTCGGGAGTGGGGATGACCTGCCCTTGAGCAGGCAGCCTGTGCGGGATTTCGGCGGTGAGATACCTGGCCTACCTAAGCTTCCGGATGTCCTCCTTTGTGATGGAGGAGGCCATCCACCGGCCTTGAAGATTGGATCCGGACATGGTCAAAGGTCCGAAGTGCTTTAGCTTGAGCCTTGGGTTTTGGAACTCGAGGTGCGGGAGGGGAAGGATAAAGCGTGGGAACAAAAGGACAGGCCTTGCCTCCCCTTATAAAGAGGACGAGTATCAAGCATCCCCCGCGTGACCGTTTGGGACTTGCCTAAAATCGAGGAGTCATATTAAACAAACACGGTTGGGTTACCCACACCTGTATTGATGAGAATCCCACGATAAGGGGGACATGATCCCTGCTTCAACAAGACGTGCCAATAAAACTACCTCGCAGCACATGCAGTGGCTGGTTGTGAAAAACGGTTCGAATAATGACCGGACCGTGGCATCATGCCATAAAAAGCTGTCAGCAGATTAGATTTGTGGAATATTGTACTCTCTACAGTGGTATGTGGAATTTGTCTTGCAGAGCCGGACACGATTGTCGTGTTTAAAATCTTCTATGGAGTATTGGAGAAGGAACCCGCCTTGCAATGCCGAAGACAATCTGCGCGCCGGACTCATCGTCATTGAAGCCTGGTTCAAGGGCTACTGAGGGAGTCCTGGACTAAGGGGTCCCCGGACAGCCGGACTATATACTTTGGCCGGACTGTTGGCCTATGAAGATACAAGATTCAAGACTTCATCCCGTGTCCGGATGGGACTCTCCTTTGCGTGGAAGGCAAGCTTGGCAATTCAGATATGTAGATTTCCTTCTCTGTAACCGACTCTGTGTAACCCTAGCCCCCTCCGGTATCTATATAAACCGGAGGGTTTAGTCCGTAGGACAACAACAATCATAATCATAGGCTAGCTTCTAGGGTTTAGCCTCTACGATCTCGTGGTAGATCAACTCTTGTAATACTCATATCATCAAGATCAATCAAGCAGGAAGTAGGGTATTACCTCCATCGAGAGGGGCCGAACCTGGGTAAAACATTGTGTCCCCTGCCTCCATTAAGAGAGGCTAAACCCTAGAAGCTAGCCTATGATGATTAGGATTGTGATCGTCCCTCTAAGGACCAACCTCTCCGGTTTATATAGACACCAGAGAGGGCTATGGTTTACATGGAGTCGGTTACAAGGAAGGAAATATAATATCCAGATCGCCAAGCTTGTCTTCCACGCAAAGGAGAGTCCCATCCAGACACGGGACGGAGTCTTGAGTCTTGTATCTTCACGCTCCATCAGTCCGGACAAAGCATATAGTCCGGCAGTCCGGATACCCCCTAATCCAGGACTCCCTTAGTAGCCCCTGAACCAGGCTTCAATGACGATAAGTTCGGCGCACAGTCTTGTCTTTGGCATTGCAAGGTGGGTTCCATGTCCGAATACTCCAAAGTAACTATCGAACACTTGAATCGTGTCCAGATCTGCAAAATGATCTTCACATGCCACCGTAGGGGGCATAACATAATTCTGATCTGCTGGCAATTTTTTAGACAACGGGGCATGTCGCCATGGTCGGGTCATTATTCAAACCGTTTTCCCACAACCAGCCTCACCGCATATCGCGAGGCGGTTTCCTCTGCATGTTTGCCGTAGTAGAGATCGTGTCCCATTATTGCGGGATTCTAATCAATACGGGTATGGGTAATCCAACCGCACCGCTAATTGCGGCGAGTGGAGAACGAGCGGATTCCACCAGGCAAGTGGGGAGGCGCAAAAAGCTTTTACCGTCTCTATAAATAGATAAGGTCTCTTCCGCTTTACCCACACCTTCTCCTTCCGCTAGTCCATTCCCCTCTGTTCGAACCCTAATGCCCAAGCACTCTTCTTCTCGAAGAGAGGTTTTCCAAAGATGTCCGGATCCGGAGCAGGATGCAAATGGATGGCCTCTACCGTCCAGGAGAAGGATATCAAGAGGCTCCGAGAGGCCGGGTACCTGGCCAAGAAGATCTACCACTGTCTCCCACCGACGAGACAGATCGTCCCTACTCCGGAGACCCACGAGAGAGTTGTATTTGTTCCTCATTTTGTCCGCGGGCTCGGGTTTCCCCTTCACCCATTTGTTCGCAGAGTCATGTATTATTACGGGATTGATTTTCATGATCTTTTCCCCAATTCCTTCCATAACATCTCGATGTTCATCGTCGTGTGTGAGGCTTTTCTCCGGATTTCTCCTCACTTCGGCATGTGGCTAAAGATTTTCAATGTGAAGCCCAAGGTGGTGAGTGGCGAGCACGCCGAGTGCGACGGTGCCATGGTGAGCAAGATTCCCAAGGTCGTTTGGCCAACGGGTGCCCTCAACAACTCCGTCAAGGACTGGCAGCAGCAATGGTTCTGTATCACTGAACCGCGTGGCAAAAAGTGGGCTGTGGCTCCCGAGTTCAGATCCGGAGCCCCGCTGCGGCTCATGTCCTGGACCGAGAAGGGCCTGAGCTGGTCCTCATCCAATGTGCTATCACTGCTCCAGACGCGCGTCCCGAGTGTGGTTGACAAGGACGTCAAACTTGTCGACGTAGTCCAGGTGATTTAGTTCGCCTGGTCCTCCCCTGCCAGCGTCGAGGCTGCAATTTGTGGGAATACGACCCAACCGAGCACCATACCCTTCAGGAACTCTACGGTTCCTCCCACAAGGATATCTGGAAGGTGCTCTTTAAGTCCGGTAAATCATGGTTGGGCTCCGCCGAGGACCATGGGTATCAATTATCCCACTCTGCAAGTCCGGTAAGTTGTTGTTGTGCTTTGTCCATCCATGTTTTAGCTGGCACGTCCTGAGGGAAGTGCTTTCATCATGTCTTAAAATAATCCCAGGGATGGACGAAGAAGGTGGAGCGGATACATTGTCCTGCCCCACTGCCGGAGGAACCGGCCGGACCTCTCCTGACAAAGATGCTGGTCCCAGCGCCCTACGAGGCGCCGAAGAGAGAGGCTCCTAAGAAGGCCAAGAAGACCTGGAGCAGCCTCCGTCGTCGCGATGCTTCGGATGCAAAATCCGAAGACTCCAGTGACCACCCCTCCTCTGAAGGCGAAGAGGGGGAGGAAGAAGATGAGTCCCCCGCAGGGGGGAAGAAGAAGAGGACGGCCTCCTCATCCCTGGAGGCCGAATCGCCAAAGAGGGGGAGAGACTGCCTCCCAGAGGCATCCACCATGGCTTCCGATAACAGCTCGGAGTGGGATCCCAGGGCCCAACCCCTGGAAAAGTTGTAAGTATACAAAATCCGAACACGCATATGCGTTCAGGGTTGTTTGGGTATAGTAGTTTTAATTGTCGCCATATTTCGTACAACCCGGCGAGGTCTCACGCCGGACAGTCCTCATCGAAGGATTCGCTGAGCTCAGATGCCTTGGCGAGCGAGACGCCTCCAGAGGCCCCTTCCCCGAAGTCCAGGCGCGACACTGAGGTGTCGTTTCAACGGGACCCGGACCGGGGGGGGGGGCATATCTCTGGAGCCGGACACATGGGAGCGATGGCCCCAGGCGTGTCGACGGCGGGGGTGATCTCGGGTTCGGACCACAGCCGGACACGGTCCTGGAGACCATTAAGGCTCAAGGTCGGGCGAGCAGCCACCTTTGACGGGTGGAGGCTTGCCTACTCCGCCAGCAACCTCTGTCCAAGCAGAGCTGGCAGGTGGTCTATCGACAACGTTAAGGAGCGTGTATATTGTCGATGAACATTGGACCCTCATGGGTGCGGTGATTGAAAAGATTCAGTCTCCTGAGAGCAGCCTGAATGAGTCCTGCCTTGGACTTATAAAGGCCTTTGAGGTATATTTTTGCAAACCATTTGGAGATTGTCGCAGTATGAGTAGTAGCCCCTGATGCACTGTCCGGCGAAAGAGAGAGAGAAAGCTGAATAGGGAATCAAATCATCCATTTTTGCAGGAGCACCCATTAATGACGTATATCCCTTTGTTTGAAAACAGGCCTCTGCAGAGACGACAGCCGCTCATAATGCGGAGGTGTCCGAACTGAAGCAGAGTCTAGAACGGGCTGAAGAGGAACTTGGCCGTGTGAAGAAGCAATTGGAGGACAAGCAAGGTATGTTGAAACTATGTCTTAAATTCGGCATGAATGAGTAATTGTGCCTGATGAAAAAGTATTTGTCTTGTATGCTCTAGGAGCGAGTACCGAATTTGAGGCACTAGAGAAGGTTGTGGCCGAAGCCAACGAGAAGGCTGCCACCAAACAGGCTCTTCATGAGAAACATGAGGCCAGGGTCATCGAAGCTAAGCGAGAGCTCCAGGAGGTTCTGAAGAAAAGTGATGCCTTGGAGCAGAGTTTAGCAGGGAAAGAATCTGAACTCGCTCAAGCTCTCCAGACCATAGAGGATGCTCGGGCAGAAGCCCGCAGTGCTCTGAAGGATATTCAGGAGGCATGGAAGGTTGTGGCTGGTAAGGCCTTCTGTATTCAGGGACATTTGTTCATAGTAATGTGGCTCTAAGCAACAAGCTGAATTCTCGTGTTTCCAGGTGTGTTTGTGGACCTGCCACACAGCATATCAGATGCTGGCCAGTTCTACCGCACTAAGGAGAAGAAGTCTGCGGAGAGGGATTTCTGGTCGCAGTATTTGGCGCCGAATTATCCGGTGCCCTTTATCGATCAGCTGAAGCAGCTGGTCGAACTGCCAGGCGGACGAACTAGCCATGAAGGACTTGGTTATCCGGTTGTGGCCCGCGGAGCCAATTCCAAGCAGTTACTTCGGACTCGTGAAGCGGATTGTTGGTGCTTGCCCTCGGCTCGATGTCATCAAGCGATCAGTTTGCATAGAGGGTGCGCGCATGGCGTTTGCCCGCGTGAATGTGCACTAGGGGAAGCTTGATGCTGAGAAGTTGATGACTAAAGGGCCACCGCAGGGTAAGGAGCATCGCAAGCCCGAGCTGTACTATGAGGGTGGCCTGAAAGGGGCCCGCTGTGACGCCCTTGATTCAATCGTACACTAATCATACACGCAAATGTGTACGATCACGATCAAGGAATCACGGGAAGATATCACAACACAACTCTAGACACAAATTAAAATAATACAAGCTTTATATTACAAGCCAGGGGCCTCGAGGGCTCGAATACATCAGCTTGAATATAAACGAGTCAGCGGAAGCAACAATATCTGAGTACAGACATAAGTTAAACAAGTTTGCCTTAAGAAGGCTAGCACAACAGCAGCAACGATCGAAAAAGCAAGGCCTCCTGCCTGGGAGCCTCCTAACTACTCCTGGTCATCGGTGGTCTCCACGTAGTAGTAGGCATCAACGGTGGCATCTGGCTCCTGGGCTCCAACATCTGGTTGCATCAACCGGAAAGAAGAAGAAACGGGGAAAAGGGGGAGCAAAGCAACCGTGAGTACTCATCCAAAGTACTCGCAAGCAAGGATCTACACTACATATGCAACATTTTCAAAGGAAAGCTGCATTTGTGGACTGGGCTGCAGAAATGCCAGAATAGAGAGAAGGCCTAGTCTTATCAAAGACTAGCATCTTCTGGAAACCACCATCTTGCAGCAAACAGGAGGGAGGAGAGTAGCATAAAGTAAAGTAGTAGTAGTGTTATCAACCTCGGCCAGAGATCCTTTCTCGACTCCCTGCGAGAAAGCAATCCTAGAGCCATACTATCCAGATATCACCTCATCACAATCCAATTCTCATCACAAGTATCCAGTTTTAGTTGTATCGATCGGGATACAACTCGAAGTGTCCGTTACCGTAGGACAGGCTATCGATAGATGTTTTCTTCCCTACAGGGGTGCACCAACTTACCCACCACGCTTGATTAACTCCGGCCGGACACACTTTCCTGGGTCATGCCCGGCCTCGGCCAAACAATATGCCGCCACCCAACCTAGGCTTAATAGAGATGTCAGCACGCCGGACTAAACCTATGCCCCCAGGTGTCATGGGACATCTCCTCGGGAACTACTGCACGTTGCGTATGCGGCCGGTGAGCAGAGCTAGCTACCTCCTTAAAAAAGGTAGGTGCTTACCAGTCCAACCCGGCGAGCGCCGCTTAGTCGCTGACGTCTATAAAGCTTCGGCTGATGTATACGACGCAGAACGCCCATACTATGCCCACGTGATGGTTAGTGCTATCAGGCCAGAGGCCCCTCGGATCAAATATCCAAATCGTAGTGGATTAGGAACGCGCGGTAACAAGCAGAGACTCACGAAAGATGTGACCCCGTTGCCCCGTCTCGAGGACTTGCGGCAAGGGCTAAGAATGCCCGGCCACGCCTCGTAATTATCTCGCGGGCACCTTCCAGGTCAACCCGTCTCCACATCACTCGCGGGTACCCCTCAGGGTCGACCCGCCATTCCAGGTAATAGTTGTA
Source organism: Triticum dicoccoides (assembly GCF_002162155.2). Classification (NCBI taxonomy): domain Eukaryota; kingdom Viridiplantae; phylum Streptophyta; class Magnoliopsida; order Poales; family Poaceae; genus Triticum; species Triticum dicoccoides. Next base: position 265,424,412 of record NC_041381.1, on the reverse strand, counting down.
AAGTCCAAGTATCCGTGTGTCCAATCATCAAGGGGAAAACCCGAGGAATCACCCCCGGTGAATTCCACTCGATGTAATCATCAAGGTGAACGTAAGAGGAATCACCCCCGGTGTTCACACTTGAGGGTTTGCACGACAGAGTCGTATCGGAAGTGGTTAAGGAGGAATCACCCTCGATGACCACGACCGATTAGCTACACTATAGGGTTAACATCAGAAGTGCTGTAGAGGTCTCACCCTCGGCACTCGATAGTAACCCAGCAGTGTCGAGCAACTAAGGGGAAAGTGATGTGCGGTGTCGGGGCCTGGTCTTCGATCCCGTCGATCGGGTCTTCAATGATGAAGCAGGGGCAACAAGGACAAGGTGGGGCTCACTGATGGATCACTAACCAACCTATACTAAGCAGTTTAGGAACACCAGGTAAGGTACAACAGCAGATACAAAAGTAGGCTATGCATTAGAATAGGAGCAATCAATAACAGTAGCAAAATCTAATGCAAGCATAAGAGAATGGAATGGGAGATATCAGGATGATCAAAGGGGGGGGGGGCTTGCCTGGTTGCTCTGGCAAGGAGGGGTCGTCGCCGACGTAGTCGATCACAGGGGCAGCATCGGTCTCGGGGTCTACCGGAGAGAAGAGGGGGAAGAAACAGTAAATATACAGCAAACATAGCATCACAAAGCATAACGTGGCAATATGCTGTGCCGGATGTGACCTAATGTATAGCTACACAATATAGGTGAAGGGGAATTCAACCGGGAATGTATTCCCGGTTCCGGACCTGTGTCGGAGAGATGACCGGAGGGGAATGTTCCATGTTCAGATAGTTAGAGGTATATGACAGGTAAACGGACCGCGTATTCGGATTCGTCTCGTCGTTCTGAGCAACTTTCATGTAGAAAATATTTTCATCCGAGTTACGATTTATTTTCTATCATTTTCTAAAGTTTAAAGGATTTTTTAATTTATTTAATTCGAATTATAAACAGTGAAATTTTTTTAACTCATCATGGGCTAGTCACACTCAATGACAGGTGGTGTCAAGGAGCTGGGTTGACTCAGTCAACACACCTTTACTAATCAATCAATGAACAGTGCATTGGGCCCTACTTATCATTGGCAGAAACTATTAATTAGGCGTTTAAATAAAAGGGGCCACATGTCATCTGTACATAGACTATTCTGGCCATTAAATAATACCTAGTAGTACTAATCTAAGCAAGGGCCGGCCACTACTCCGGCCACGTGCACGACGCGCACACACAGCACACACAAGTTAGTAGGCTAGGAGTTATTAACATAAGTGTCATTTTGTGATTTTTGTAGGATTTAATCTATTCATCAAAAGGTTTCGGTCCAGTGGGATAAAATGGAGTTTGTCATGTATACTCTCTAGTCGTATTATTTTTAGGCTTGTTAATTGTTGTTTAACCGCTGATCAGAGGCTGTCAAGGGGGTTAGTCTTTGTGGAAATAGGAAAGCTAGCAACATGTACACTAGCTAGCAGCAATACATGTAGAGGAGCGATGGGCGGAGCCGTGGCGCCGGGTTGCAGAGGCGCGGTGCGAGCGACGGCGTGCAGCGGCTTGGCCGGAGCAGAGCCGTAGCAGCGCGCAGTAGGGGCCGTGACAAGAACAAATTACGTGATCGACGCACCGAATACTCGAACTAGCCCCGATTTGATAAACTTCAGTAACAGAATTACAGACACAAGGTTCAGATCGAGGATCTGCCCCAAATTTCTACCAAGTAGTATAGGGTTTATATTCTAGCTAGCTATTACAACTTGGAGAAGGGGAAAGATGATTCCAGACTCGTCTCGAGGGGCTAAATAGCTGGCAGGTTGGTGGCGACGCCGTTGCGGGCGCACTCCGTTACAGTAGCCTTCAAGAGGGTGGCGGCAATGGCGTGAAGAGAAACAGTGTCCGTTACGCCTGTCGTCCGTTGATTTCCATCGGTGCCATCTCAGCCGTCCATTCCCAAGTGAGTACCGCTTCGTCGTCGCTGTCGAATTCTTCAGAGTGATTGCTCTGTTCGTCAGTTAGGAGTTGCAGGTAAGCAGGGTCCTGACAATTGCCCGCCTCTGAAGACGATCATTGCCCTCGAGGATCGGTGGTAGGAAACCAAGAGCGAATGGTGGAGTTGAAGAACTCAGGGAAGGTGGACTTAATGAAATCTGCATCTTCCCAAGTTGCTTCTTCAGGTGACATATTGAGCCACTGCACGAGCCATTGTGTGACAAGTTTGGGAGGTCGTGGAACAGCTCGATTTTCTAATACCAATACTGGAGAAACCTTGATCTTGCCTGACTCGTCCACCAATGGCAACCCCGGAGCTGGTACGGCCAAGGGTCCCAAGTGTCTTTTCAATTGACTGACGTGGAAGACGTTGTGTATTTGTACATTATCAGGTAGAAACAGTTTGTATGAGGAGTTGCCTATCTTCTGTAGGATTCTATAAGGTCCATAAAATTTTGTAGCCAGCTTCAACCCTGTGCGTATGTTGAAAGATGCTAATCTATATGGTCGCATTTTTAAATAAACCATTTCTCCTTCCTAAAACTGTTTATCTGTCCTGTTTCTGTCTGCATACTTTTTCATTCTCTGTTGTGCTATGATCAAGTTATGTTTGAGTTATTGTTGTATATGGTCTTCTTGCTTTTGGAATGCTATGACCTTAGAATCAGTGGGTCCAGGAACAGATACTTGTCCTATCTGAGGAGGTGGAAATCCATAAAGACACTGAAATGGTGTGAATTTTGTTGCTGTATGGTAAGATGTGTTAAACCACCACTCTGCTAGTGCTAGCCAAGAATACCACTTCTTTGGTTCATTAAAGGCCATATTCCTGAGATAGGCTTCCAAACACTGGTTCACACGTTCAGTCTGACCATCAGACTGGGGGTGGTGGGCTGTGCTCATATTTAGCTTGACACCCATGGATTTGAACAGAGCTTGCCAAAAATTACTAGTGAAAATCCTGTCTCTGTCTGTTACCATAGATATAGGAATGCCATGGAGTTTGAACACATTGTCAATGAAGGCTTGCAGGACTGTATTGACAGTAAAAGAATAAGACAGACCAATAAAATGTGAATATTTAGTGAATCTGTCCACAACCACTAAGATCACATCCTTTCCTTGTGACTTGGGCAATCCTTCCACAAAGTCCATGGAAATGTGCCTCCAGGCCATGTCAGAAATTGGGAGGGGGTCCAACAATCTAGGATAATGGCAATGTTCCCCTTTTGACCTTTGGCACACTGGGTACTGCTGCACAAAAGTTTCCACCATAGCTTTGAGTTTAGGCCAGTGAAAAATTCTGTGGATTCTGGGGTAGGTTGCTCTAATTCCAGAGTGGCCCCCAATAGGAGAAGAGTGAAAGGTGGAAAGCAACTGTTGTTGGAAATCCTCATCATTACCCACATAAATCTTGCCCTTGTATCTGAGTATACCAGCAGTATAAGAATATGAAGGGAGGTCTGTTGCTCCTGCAGTAATTCTTGCAATGAGATTTTTACATGTATCATCATGCTCATAGGACTGTTCTATGTTATCAGTCCAGCTGGGCACTGCCATAGAGATTGCCAACAGATTTGGTTTCCTGGAAAAGGCATCAACAACTTTATTTTCTTTGCCCTTTTTATACTCAATGACATAATTAAATTCCAATAGTTTGAGCATAAGCGTGTGTTGAATGCCCTCCGAAATTCTCTGCTCTGTGATGAACTTCAAACTTTGGTGGTCAGTCTTGATAGTTAGTGAGGATCCTAGAAAATAGTGTCTCCACTTTCTTAAGGATTCCAAAATTGCTATTTCTTCCTTTTCATATGTTGACATTGCAGCTGCTTTAGGACCCAATGACTTACTGTAATAGGCAATAGGTTTGTTGTTTTGCATGAGAAAAGCTCCCACTCCAGCCCCAGAAGCATCACACTCCAGGACAAATGGGATAGAAAAGTCTGGAAGAGCCAGCACTGGTGCATTTGTTAGACTTTCTTGTAATTTCTGAAATGCTTTAGTTTGTGTTTATGTCCAGAGAAACACATCTTTCTTCAGCAAGTCATGTAGTGGTCTGCAAATGAATCCATAATCTTTGATGAATCTCCTATAGTACCCTGCCAACCCTAAGAAACTCCTTAACTCTGTAGTATTTGTTGGAATGGGCCATTGCTTTACTGCAGTTATTTTCTCAGGATCAGTTGCAACACCTTGTGCAGATATCACATGGCCCAGATATTAAACATTATCTGTCCCAAATATGCAATTGGACATATTGAGGAAGAGATTGTGCTTCTTTAAAATATCCAGCACTAGTTTTAAGTGTTCCTTGTGCTCTTCTTGTGTTTTGCTGAAGATTAGGATGTCATCAAAGAAGACCAAGACAAACTTTCTCAAATAAGGTGCAAATATTATGTTCATGAGTGCCTGGAAGGTTGCAGGGGCATTAGTGAGACCAAAGGGCATGACTAAAAACTCAAAGTGGCATGAATATGTTCTGAATGCAGTTTTGTGTATATCTTTAGGTTTCATTCTGATCTGGTGGTATCCTGACTTGAGATCTAACTTACTGAATATTGCTGCCCCATGGAGTTCATCTAATAAATTCTCAATCACTGGTATAGGAAATTTATTCTTGACTGTCTGCGCATTCAGTTTCCTGTAATCTATACAAAGTCTCCATGTGCCTCCTTTCTTTTTGACTAAAATAGCAGGAGATGCATATGGACTCATGCTATGTTGTATGATGTTTCTAGCCAGGAGGATTTTGATTTGTTGTTCCATCTCATTCTTCTGTAAATGTGGGACTCTATATGGTCTTACATTTGGTGGTGTAGAGTTTTCTTGAAGAGGGATGGCATGGTCACATTCCCTCTTGGGTGGTAGCTCAGTAGGTTCCTGAAATTGTTCCTTGTATTGTTCCAATACTTTGAGGATATCTTCAGGAGTGTTTTGATCCTGTACTGGTGGAAGGTGACCAGTGGTCATGAAATGTAAGCTCATAGCAAAGCCTACTGCTCCACTGTCCAACAGTTTGTCCATGCTTTCTGCAGTAATCACTTTTGCTGGTTCAGTACTTGCGCAATCAGGAAATGTAACTTGAGTAGATTTATCTTTGGTAAATGTGACAGTTCTTTGTTCAAAATCCATTGAAATGGGGCTGTGCTTTTTGAGCATGTCACAACCAATCACTACATCATATCCTTGCAGTTCAAGCACTGTCAGATCATTGCAGAATAGCTCCTGTCCAATTCTGAATGTTAAGGATTGAGCACAAGCACCAGAAGTGAGAGAGCCTCCCCCAGCTACTGTTACTTTCTTAGTAGGGGTGTTCATGAGAGAACATTTTGCTTTGAGAGAAAACTTGAGATCAATAAATGTATTAGTGCTGCCTGTATCAATCAAAGCAACTCCTTGTCTGCCCCCAATAGAGATATGGACTTCTAGTGTGGAGGAAGTGGAATTTCCTGAAACTGCTTGTGCAGATATGTGCATACAGCCAGCTGTTGTCTCAGTTATATGTCCTTCAGCTGCTAGGACTGCTAGTTGAGCTTCTTCCTCAGGGGAAAGTTCTGTGAACTCATTTTCTCCTATTATAGCATGAATTGCAGGGGCTTTTTGCATTTATGTCCAGGTATCCAAGGACCATTGCATCTCCAACATACTCCTGGTTTCCTTGTGGCAGGTGCTGCTTGTGGAACCTGTAAGTTAGGTGCTACTAGAATTGTTGCTTTATGTTGTTGTGTGGAGCGGTACTGTAGTTGTTTATCCTGATAGGACTGATATTTAGCTTGCAATCCACTCTCATAGTCTCTGGCTAACCAGTATGCTTGGTTCAGAGTAGTTGGTCTTTGTGGTATGAGATTGCACCTTATGCTAGGTTTCAATCCATTAACAAAACTGACTATGCAGTAATTTTCCTGCAAATATGGTGCTCATTTCTGACAACTGCCATAATTTCCTCAAATTTGTCAGTGTAAGCAGCTACTGACAGGGTATTCTGCTTCAGATTGTGGAATTTTTCCAGTACTTCATAAATACTAGAATTTGCAAATCTGTCACACAGTGCTCTGCAGAATTCTTGCCATGACAATGTTTTGTTATCCATTTGGGCACTTCTCACCCAATTATCAGCTCGACCCACAATATAAGTCAGTGCTAGATCCACCTTGCATTCATCAGGAGTTTGTGCTAACTGGAAGTACTTGTTAACTTGCCTTATCCAACCCAATGGATTTTCACCACTAAAGTTAGGGAAGTCCAGTTTAGGTCCTTTGGAGATTGATTTCATGAACTGCATAGCTCTGTCAGATTGATAATGTGTTGTCGTTTGCCCGAATAGTGGTGCTTGTTGTCCCTCATTTCGAGCAGTGCTAGAAGATTGTCCCTGGAATTGATGCACTCGCTGCTGTACTATTGTTGTTCCTTGATTTGCCAACTCTCTCTCTCGAAACTCTGGTTGTGCCTGCTGATTTTGCCGTTGTGGCATTGCCACTGTCTGCTCTGCTTGAGGAGCAGGGGAGGGTGGGCTGGGATTTTCAGACCGCATTTCTCTCAGGATAGTGAAAATCTCCTGCTGAACCTTGGAATTGTTTTCAACCAGGAGATCCACCTTGCCCAATTGTTTCTCTAAGGAATCAACCGTTTGCAGGCGATTATTGAACAGATCCATCTGATCCTGGATCTTGTCCTGTTTCAGGCCGAGCGCCGCGAACTCGCTCTGGAGAGCTTCGATTTCCTCCGAAATCTCATCCATGTGCTTCGTCCTGGTAGGCATGGTGATCACTGGCTCCGGAATTTTACCACAGAACTCGTCTGCAACCCTGGCCCGTGACCTCGCCCTTCCACCACCAAAATTCGTCACCGAGGACCTCCGCCGCGGCGATCGACAGCCCGCTGTGGGATTTTACCAAGCCTAAACCCAACCACATCCTGCTTCGTTCGATCTGCCTCCGAGGAACGGCTGGCGTCTGATACCAATTGACAACAACAACTTACGCGATCGACGCACCGAATACTCGAACTAGCCCCGATTTGATAAACTTTAGTAACAGAATTACAGATACAAGGTCCAGATCGAGGATCTGCCCCGAATTTCTACCAAGTAGTCTAGGGTTCATAGTCTAGCTAGCTATTACAACTTGGAGAAGGGCAAAGATGATTCCAGACTCGTCTCGAGGGGCTAAATAGCTGGCGGGTTGGTGGCGACGCCGCTGCGGGTGCACTCCATTACTGTAGCCTTCAGGAGGGTGGCAGCAACGGCATGAAGAGAAACAGTGTCCCTTACGCCTGTCGTCCGTTGATTTCCATCGGTGCCATCTCAGCCGTCCATTCCCAAGTGAGTACTGCTTCGTCGTTGATGTCGAATTCTTCAGAGTGATTGCTCTGTTCGTCAGTTAGGAGTTGCAGGTAAGCAGGGTCCTGACAGGCCACACGGCGGTGATAGGCAGCGGTGGCGGGTGCGGCCTGGTTGCAGCGGTGTGCGGCAACGAGCAGCGACGACGACAGTTACGAGCAGAGCCGCAGCGTAGCAAGCAACACAGCAGCAATAAAGGGGGGGGGGCTGCAGCGCGCGGCATCATGGGCGGGCGCGGTGCTGGCGAGGCTGGTGGCCAGGGCGGCCGGAACTAGGGCGGGCGAGGCCAGCGCACGCGCGGTATGCGCGGGACGCGTGCGGCTGGGTGCGGGTGAAGCGGCAGCAGGGCCGGAGCTTGTCACGACGGGGTTAGTTACGGGCCTAGGCGAGCTACGGGAGAGGAAAGAGAAGATCGACGGAGTAACTCACCGAGCGGCGCAAGGAGGCCGGCAAACGGTTTAGGAGCAGCAGAGGTTGACAAAGCAGTGGTACACCATGGTGGCCGGAGGTGGAGAAGACGACGGTGACCATGCGATGTAGGACAACTCCACCGGTCGGCCGTGGGCGCGTAGAGGACGAGGACGACGCCGGGGATGCCATAGGGCAACCTGTTAAGCCCCGGGGAGGCTGTTGGCTGCGGCGGAGTGAGGCGGGCGGCGACGGCGGGCGTTCACGGGGGTTGGGGCGCCGCGGCGTCCAGATCTAGTGCGGGAGCGGAGGGAGGAGGGAGTGGGTGAGGGTTAGGTTTTAGGCACCGGGGGGAGGGGTCGCCAGGTAATATATGCGGGGCGGCGCCGGTGGATGGCTGCCACGGCGATGACCGTGGCCGTGGCAGCAATCGGGACCTCCTATTGCGCGCCTTCAGCGCCACGCAAGGAATTTGGCGCCCGCAGAACCCGCTCGATGGGCCGGCCGACGACCGCGCAAGGTGCAACGCGAAAAACATCGCCAAAAAATCAATCGAGAATAGGATTCGATCTCGCGTCCTAGCGCTTCCACAACGAGACCCTAACCACTAGAACACGCTCGACTTTGTTGCATAGAGTGAGGAAATAAGTCTACTTAAAACTTCATTCAGTACAAGTAAAAATGACTTGAAAAAACTTTCATCGATTCTGAATTAAAAAAAATCTCAAATTTGAAAATTGTTCACAAGGTTATGAAGAAAGTTCATCCAATTGGAAAAATGTAACTGATTCTGAAAAAAGTTCACAGATTTGGAAAAAAGTTCATGAAAATTGAAAAAAGTTCATCCATTTTGAAAAAGTAGTTCACTGGGTTTTGAAAAAAGTTCACGGATTTGAAAAAAAGTTCATTAAAATTGGAAAAAGTTCATCCATTTTGAAAAAGTAGTTCACTGGGTTTTGAAAAAAGTTCACGGATTTGAAAAAAAGTTCATTATAATTGGAAAAAGTTAATCCATTTTGAAAAACTAGTTCACTAGGTTTTGAAAAAAGTTCATGGATTTGAAAAAAGTTCATTAAAATTGAAAAAAGTTCATCCATTTTGAAAAAGTTCACAAATTTTAAAAAGAGTTCATTGATTCATAAAAACAAAATTAAGAAATGTTCGCGCATTTGCAAAAGAAAAAGGAAACTAAAGAGAAACAGAGAAAAAACAATAAAAGGAGAAATACGCGGGCATCGCAATCTTTGGAAAGAATAAGAACAGGAAACCGAAGTAAACTATCACAAGTTGGTTGTTGTCCGAGTGGTTGTTTCGTTGTTCTGTGTACCTCTATGTCCCAGGGTCGAATCCGGCTCACAGCACTTCATTTTTTAACAGCTTTTTCTAGAATGAAAAGCGGAAGATGGGCCGAGCCAAACTAGCCGCGCCCTGCAGGCGCCAGTTTGCGAGCGGGCGTATAAGCGCCAAATAGGATTCCCCGCAGCAATCGGCTGTGGCCACGGAGGGAGAGGGAACAGTGAGATGGGGAGGGGGCGCCTGGTGGGCTGGGCCGTGCTGGGCCTTAGGCCAGAGGCCAGGTAGGCCCTTTCTCTTTTTCTGCTTTTCTGCTTTTCTCTTTTTATTTAAAACAGAGATAGCTAGGGAAAAGTTTGGGCGTACTTTGAAAAAAAAAAGGTGGGACTAGGCCATTTAAATTCTTTGAAGTATTTGGCACTGCCACAAATAATTTGAGGGAAAATTGAATCCAATTGGAATTTTCGCAAATAAAAATAGCATTTTAAAATGCTGAAATAGCACTGTTCTAATCGCTAAAGTCCATCTTGGCTTGGAGGTGATGTTTTTTTCTAAACAATTAAATGTTATGGAATTTTGGGTAAAAGATGAACTATTTTGCAGCAACTTTTGTGCAACTTCATATTTCACTTGCAAATTGAATTTGACTTGAAAGTGGAAATTTCAAAGGATATTTGAATCAAAGGTGATCAAGCACTGTTCAGTAAAATGATTAGCTAAATCACAGTGGGTTACTGTAGCATGACACTGGGGGTGTTACACCCACCTTGTGGCGGACAAGTGTGCTAAAGACATTATATTTACCTGAAGGCCCTCGTGCCGTTGTAATGCGGGAAAATGACACTTTTATTATTTATTCCCTGTTTATGTGAACGCTTGTTCTTCCTGTGCGGCCGTTTAGTGTACATAAAACCTGAGAGTTGGCAAGTCGTCGGCTTCTGCCCCCACGTAAAAAGTACGGGGGTGTTCGCGACATATCTGAACAATCTTTATCCCATTGTTGGGTCCTTTTAAGGAGGTTTTCCTCACTACGAACCAGGCAATCAGACTATAGGGCTTTACCACTCTCACTTAGCCATAGGAGTTCGAGTATGGTCGGTGCAGCCCCTGATGTTAGGAAGGCCGAACTGGGGGCTCTATCGGCGCCTGATCGGAAGACCAATCCTTCGCACTTTGCATTTATAATGGCATTGTGCGGAATAAATCTTTAAGGATTTTACAACCTCTCGAATAGCTGACCAGCTCTCGCCGTATCATGACAGTCAGTTTTCGGCTTTCTCTACTGAGGTGCTCGTCCGGAGGAACCGAGACACAATCGCAGTAGTTCTCCAGCGCTACCTTAGCCGATAGAGCGGAACGTAAGGTACCAAAACATGGGAGCCGGGCAAACCCAACTAATGATCAAAGACATGATTCTGAGCTGATGCATATAGTGCTATAAGTTCGGGGTGCCGAGCGTCTGGGAGGGTGACTGGACTTTGTTGTATTAGGAGTATTCTAAAGCCCCTGGCATAGTGGGGCCTAATACGATGTACGGGTGCCGTTGAGGGCGAAAAGTGGCGTCTAATGAAGAATGACAGCCGGTAAGTGTTATTTAAATCTACGCACTTTAGTAGGATGATATGTCTATGCATATGAGTATGATTTATGATTATGAAAAGAGGTGTTTTTGGCGGAACCTGTCATGGTCGGACTCGAGGAGGCCATGAGTGGATCTGAAGTGAATCCGGACTGCCTTCTTTGGGGGGGGGGATTCGCTTGTGTGTTCCTGCCCTTGTGTGTCCGGGCTGATTCCACGTCGCCAATCCTGTTCTACGCCAAAGTTATTTTGTAAAGGCAAATACTTGAGGGCAGCTGAACGTCCTCTTGTGTTTGGACCGAGGGTTCTTGATTGGAGCCTGGTTAACCCAGCCATTATTCTGTAAAATAGTGCGGACTCCTCAGTTGGTGTCCGATAGTTGGCTACCATATCAAAATTTGATAGGCAGGCACGACTCGCTACTCCGGCAGCGGTATGATTTCCGCTCTAAGGGTGGGGTTCGGCCTTGCCCATAGATGTGACTATATCATACGGGGCTGGCATAATGGTTTACCACGTGGAATCTAGTCAACGTGGTTCGTCCCGTTAACATATGGTAATTATATTATGAGGGGAAAGTGCCGAAGACTTATTCTTTGGCGTGGTATTTGTTTGGTGATCCGAAGACAACCGTTAGAGTGGTGGGCCAATAAAACTTGGCCTTTGCACCTGGCATCTTTTAGAAGATGTTATTTGTGGTTTCATACCCGCGGGGGCTTTATGTGAGATGGAGCCCCCAGACTATTGGGTCTAGAGGTAGTGCAATTAAATTGGTGTGGTTGATATTCTCCGGACAGTCGATGAGATCGGGGGAGATCATCCGTACTTTTATGTTGTGGAGGATCTTCTTTTGACTTCGCTATGTCTGATTGGTCTTTCGTTGTTGGAAACCTCCCGTTATTGTTTCCGGCGTACGACCGGTCGCTTTGGTTTGAGGATCCGGCATTCTCTATTGGTATGTTTGGCCGTCCTTCTAGGAGTACCATGAATTTCACATGGTTTGTCGAGTACGCTGCTCGGGCCGGATAGGCTTGAGCTGTTCTTTTTCCGCTGACCCGACTGGGGACCGCTGAATTCGGCACCAACTTCCCTGAATTGACGTTTATGACGATTGCGCTGAGGCTTGAGGATGCCACCTCGTGTTTCCTTCGTATTGTCGTGGACCGTTGTGGTGTGTTGAAATCGGGGTGTGTGCCTTGGGTTCTCCTGCTTAGGTTGAGGTAGCAAATTATGCCGTGTGTGCCCTTTGTCGGGGCGGTAGAGTCCGTATTCTTCGGTGGCCAGGACCTTGGTCCACCTGTCCACGAGCAAATCTTGGTTAGCTTTAAGCTCATGTTTCTTCCTTTGCAGGCTCCTCGCCGTGGCCATGAGCCATCGCTTGAAGCGAACTTGTTCCACTAGATCCTTAGGCACGCCGAATTTGTCATTGCCGAGGCTTACCTCATCTTCGGAGGGGGGCATATAGTTGTTTCTTTCCAAGTATCCGACCGTGGCCAGTCCGGCCTGCTTGAAGGCAGGCTGCTCGGGGTTGTATTCATCTTTGGCACCATCCGCTTTGGTTTCGTCTCCTGTGTAGGTATTGTTGTGGCGGGGCTTGGGGCTGCGTTGACGACGCACATGCTTAGCTTTCTTCCCTAAGGGGTTATCCTCCATTGCCTCGTCGCCCCGTGAGCTGTGGTTCCTGTTCCTCTCCTGCATCGTCGTCCATACCGTCGATGTCTTCGGAGTCATAGTCAAGCACGTCGGTTAAGTCATCGACGGTGGCTATGAAGTGGGTGGTGGGTGGGCAACGAATTCCTTTGTCGCCTGCTTCTCACTCGAGCCGGACATAGTTCGGCTGAGAGTCTCCTGACAAAGAGAGAGACATTAAAGAGTTCAGCACGTCGCCAAAGGGCGAATGCTGGAAGAAATCCGCAGCGGTGAACTCCATTACCAGAGCCCAACCAGGCTCGGTGGGCTCCGGAGCACGCGGACTGGAACCTACAGTCGGAGACGAGTCCGGGGGTCCGGCGTCACTTGCTTCTTTAGGAGTGAGGCCTGTGTTCGGCTCTACCGCCGATGAGTGTCACATCCCTAGTTCTGGCAATGCTTAGCGCTAGCATCTTGTGTTGTATCATGTCTAAGTTTTAATTAAACTTGAAATGGGGACCGATAAACCCTAGCAGCAAATGAAATACAATTAGGGTCAAATTAAATCTTTTCCATCTACCCAAAATGGCCCTTAGAAAAGTTCATCAATTTTGGAATGGGTGAAAACTTCTTCCAAAAATGATGCACACATTTCTAGGACATTTCTGGATTTTGGAGTTAATTCATCCGTATTTGAATTTGGACAATTAAATGCTATATAATATTTTAAATGTCCAAATAATTCTGAACTTAAGTGGGGGCTGTTGGAAATATTCCAAACAGATCCCACAATTATTTTCAGGGTTTTTGAAAATGCCTTAGCATTTTAATCAAGTCAAAACAATTGCAGAAAAATAGAAAACAGAAACTAAATTAGAAGAGAGAGAGAGAAGCTACCTGGACCTACCTACTGTGCAGCCCATCTGGCCTGGCGCTGTGCCGGCCCAGCCCACCTCCACCTGCCCTGTCGTCTTCCTCCCTAGGCTAGTAGGCAGAGCGCGTGCTCGTCGCGCGCGCACACGCGCCCGAGCCACCTCCAGCCTGGCTGCCTGCGTCCCCAACGCCCTGGACGCCTCCATGCGCGCCATGCCAGCCCCCTGGAACTCTCTCACTCTCTCCCGACCTCTTCCCCCTCCTCTGCTCCCTCTCTCTCTCGATCCCGAGCGCAGCCACGCCGCCGTAATGCTGCAGCCACCGGCCCTACCACACCTCGCCGACGTTTCCATGGCCTCTGCCTCGACACCCTCGTCCTCCCCGTAGACTCGCTCGACGCCGGACGCCCCAAAACGCCGCCCCCGACCTCGTCTTCATCGTTCGGCCGCCGAGATTGCCGGTGACCTCCCGTCTTCATCAGCTCCTCCCCAACCTCGCCGACCCACTCGTCGTGACCGTGGTGAGCTGCTGGCCGTTTCCCCCCTCTCCGTTATCTTCCTCGCACGCCATAGCGACCACACCAAGCTTGACCGCACCCGCCGCCGCTTCCGCCCGCCGCTGACACGGCCCCGGCAACCAAATGGCCCGGGCGTCGTGTCCAACATGCTCGCCGCCTCGCGTAGCTGCTGTAGGTGCCATGAATGCGCTGCCACGACCACTGCAGCCCCGTAGCCACAAACATCCGAACGCCGGCGCCGCCCCGAGCTCGTTTCCGACGAGCTCCGGCCGTCCCCGCTGCTGCCGCATGCCTCCCTGGATGCGGGCGAGCCCCAGCTCCCCGCTCGTGCCCTCCGCTGCTCCATTTGGCACCGGAGGAGCAATCCCTAGCCCTCCGCCGCGTTCGGCCTCGCCGGCGGCTAAACGTCGGCGGGTTGGCCGCTTTGACCGCCGGTGATTTAGCCCCGGTTGACCAGGAGATTTGACCTCCCCTGGGTCTATGACATGCGGGCCCCGCCCGACTAACTAATCTAGTTTAGGTTTAAACTTAATTAGTTTAACCTAGGTTAGTGCTAATTAAGTTAGGTTAGTATTTAACTTAACACTAACTAACAGAGTTAGATAGTTGTGTCATTGACACATGGGTCCCACCGGTCAGGGTTGACCTGGCCGGCCCTGTTGACCGCTGACATCAGTGACGTCATGCTGACACAGTAATTCTTCCGGAATTTAAATAAATCTTAAATGGTTTATTTATTTCAGAAAATGTTATAAACTCCTAAAAATCATATAAAATCAACCGTAACTCATAATGAAATAAGTTATGTATGAAAAATTATCAGGAAAATCCAATCTATCCATCTGTACTGGTTTCATGCATGTTAGAACACTTTAACCTTGCTGTTTAGGTGAAACAAGTTAATGCACTAATATGACCTCTTATTTTGGGTTTGCATTTGAATCCTTGATTCAAATGAACTCAAACCAATCTGTTCTAAGTTGCATTAGCCAAAACACACTCATTTTGCCATGTCATGATCATGCATCATATTATGCATTGCATTGATTGTGTTCCCTCTCGTTTGCCGGTGATTGTCCCCTCTTAGTAGACGACGTTCGACGATGAGTTCGATGACACCGATGAAGAACTATACTATCTTTAGAAGTGCCAGGCAAGCAAAACCCCCTTGTTCATTCCGATACAATCCCACTCTCTCGCTCCTACTCTCTTTTACTGCATTAGGACAACAACGATTCAACTGTTACAGGCTGCGGTAGTTGAACCCCTTTCCTCTGCATGACCTGTCATTGCCACAGTAAATAGATGAAACCCACTAGCATGAGTAGGAGTTGTTTGAGCCCTGATGTGCCTACTCATTCATGCTTGTTTGTCATGCCTGCTATTGCTTAGAGTTGTGTCAGGTCCAATTCATCGGGGATGAATTGGAGGTGTGTGAACATGTCCTACTGTTGAGAGCTAAGTGTGTGAACACGATTTGGTAAAGGTAGCGGTGAGAGGCCATGTAGGAGTACATCGTGGGTTGTCTCATTGCAGCCGTCCTCAGGAACTAAGTTCTATGTTTGTGATCCATGAACAACTACTACCACACATTGGGATCCTTAATTAACTCTCTCGACTTATTAACCGACTTGATCTCTGTCCAGGAGTTGCAACTAGTTTCTGGTGTTTGTAGGTAGTGTTAGTAGTCTACCAAGTAGCACCAGGTACAGGTGGGCTTGGGACAGACTAGGCACCGTGGCACGATGTACCAAGCATAGATCCACCCATCGAGGTGGGCTTGGGAACCCTGCTCACATCGTTTGGGGCCGTGAGCGACACCCCGGCCGGATCTCCTTGCGGATGGAACCCGAATAGGTGATAAACCTGGACGAGAGACTTGTGTGGTTAGTCCGGTCGTGGCTGAGACCCTTGCCAGGCTTCCGCTTGAAGGTTGCCGAGATACATGACATGTACATGGCGGTAAGTGGCGAGAGCGTGTGTGAAGAAGTACACCCCTGCAGGGTTAATATGATCTATTCGAATAGCCGTGTCCGCGGTAAAGGACTTCTGGGTTGCCTGTACAATTCATAGACAAGTGAAAGTGGATACTCTAAAATACGCAAGATAAGCGTGAGTGCTATGGATCGCGTTCTCGTAGGGAGACGGGAGCAGATCCATAGTGGTGTATTGATATGGTGAATATGTGGACTCGTGTGCACCACCTCAAAAGAGTTACTTGCAGTCGTAGTTTATGACAGCCACTGAGTCAAAGCTGGCTTGCTGCAGTTAACCCCCACCAACCCTTTGTTGATAATGATGCATATGTAGTTAGTTCTGATGTAAGTTTTGCTGGGTACATTTGTACTCACGTTTCCCTATTTTATGTTTTTGTAGAGAGACTTCAGTCTCACTAGTAGTTCCGTGTGAACTTCGACATTTAGCTTGTTACCTCAGCTATGATCTTGTGCCCTCGGCAGGATCTGGTAGTTAGTCAGGCTTCTCAGCCTTTTTCATTTGTAGTTGTCTGTACTCAGACATGTTAAGCTTCCGCATGTGCTTTGACTTGTATGCTCTGAATGTTGGGTCGTGAGACCCATGTTTGTAATATCTCGCTCCTCGGAGCCTATTGAATAAAATACTTGAGTTGTAGAGTCATGTTGTGATGCCATGTTGTATTTGCACATATCGAGCATATTGTGTGTATGTTATTGAAATGCTTGGTACGTCTGGGATCTGACTATCTAGTTCTTTATCCTTAGTAGCCTCTCTTACCGGGAAATGTCTCCTAGTGCTTCCACTGAGCCATGGTAGCTTGCTACTGCTCCGGAACACTTAGGCTGGCCGGCATGTGTCCTTCTTCGTTCCTGTGTCTGTCCCTTCAGGGAAATGTCACGCGATGAATACCGGAGTCCTGTTAGCCCGCTACAGCCCGGTTCACGGAAGTCCTGCTAGCCCAGTGCTACAGCCTGGATTCACTCGCTGATGACCGACACGTTCGATGCTGGGTCATGGATGTCTGTCCCTGTAAGTTTGTGCCACTTTGGGTTTACGACTAGCCATGTCAGCCCAGGCTCCTTATCATATGGATGCTAGCGACACTATCATATACGTGTGCCAAAAGGCGCAAACGGTCCTGGGCAAAGGTAAGGCGACACCCGTGGGGATACCGTGTGTGAGGCTGCAAAGTGATATGAGGTGTTACATGCTAGATCGATGTGGCATTGAGTCGGGGTCCTGACAGCTTTGGTATCAGAGCTTGACTGCCTGTAGGTTTACCAAGCCAAACTGGCCAAAGTTGAGTTTACAAATTCATTAGTTATATGTAGGGTAATTGATTGTGGGATGGAACGTAAGGCTCTTTTTACTCCTTCACCTTATGCCTTCTGATCTGAGTCATCATATCTTTCCTACCGGGTTAAGGAACTAGGCTTTCTCTTCTTTCTATGAGGATCACGTGTTACTAGTCAGTAGACTCATAAGATTGTTGGATTTAAGCCTCAGTTCAACTTCTACCTCTGCATGTTAGCTGTTGATCTCGAAACCTTGATATTATGCTTCTAAGTGGTTATGCCACCATTTTTGTAGCATATCTCAAATCTTTTTGAGCATTTACAGCTGTTATGTTGTCCGAGTCACCCTAGGTTTCTAAATAGTCTGATGCATTTGCAAATCCCTTCCTCCTGTTACTGATGTCCCTTTGGGCCAGATTAACCATACTAATCAGTGAGTTGAGGTACTCTATTGCCTCGACGTATATGTTGGAGCTATTATTATGACCCTAGGTGTCTAGAGTATAACCTAGTAATCTAGCCATGTTTTGTGTTTCCAGTGTGATGATTCTGGCTGTCATTCTCGAAAGCATCCCGTGATGCCTTTTAATTAGTAGGTATTCTACTCCTGGGTTTTGAAACCGAGACTCACCCTACTTACCTCATGTTGTTAGTGTTTGCTCGTTCCTTTAGGATATTAGTAACCTTTGCGATAGTCGTGGAGATTCGTGGTATTTCCTTCTTCCAATACCATGAACCAATATGGCAGAAGTTCGGGAACCAAAAGATCACAACAAGAGTGCTCTCGATGAGTTCCCCTTCTATATTACGATTCTGCCAAACCTACCTCTCTGCATGGATTGTCCGGAAGAAATATGTTGAACTCGTTCGACATTCTAATCCATGTGTCCACAACTCAGAACATCGTATGTTCTTTTGAGTTATCCCATTTTAGTTGTCTTCCGACCCTCGTCTATCAATTGATAGTCAAGAGTATGCGTGCCAAGCCATTCTATTCTGGAATGACTAGGAGAGACAAACTCCAGTAGCTCACCCATATCTAGGATTTGGTCAAAGCAGTTGTATTCCACAGATCAAAATGCTAATCCAGCTTTTGATTCTGTTCAACCTTGGAGTATTTCCATCAATATATCAAGAATGTCATGGGAATTGCACACCAGCCTACGAACTCTTGATGTAGTGATACTTCTCGCCCTCATTATTCATTTCTTGGTCCCCGTGTTGTTGCAACCGAAATACCGACAAGTGAATCGTGATGTGTGAAATCAATACTCCGAGCAACTTGTTGCTTGGTAGTAAATGGACAATATTCTCACTCCTAGCGTGTTGGTTATTGAATCATCATTCTAAGATAGATTGTGCTTCCTAGTCCATTTTCCTAGTGTACTCTTCGATTGATGAGTTAGGATTATTTCAAATCCTCGCTCTTTTGATCATATCATCTTGCCCTGATAAGCAAGATTGTTCTAGAGCTTAGTAACATAACGGTGGTTCGTGATTTTCTGAATATCTTCTCGGAAGTATTACCAGGTTGTCACCTGATCGCTATGTTGAGCTCGTGATCAAGTTGGTTTCTTGTAAACCACCCCTTCTCCAAGAATTTGTGTTGGATACCCCTGAGCTAGTTGGTTAAGCTAAACAACAACTTGGAGAGTTGGAAGATAAAAGCTTTAACGAGTTTAGTTCATTCCAAAGGGATATCTTTACGTTTGTGTGTGTTGAAGAAAGATGATATATTCATCGATTGATCCTCGTGGTTAGTTGTTGGATCTATTGTCTTGTCAAAACTTTGATTTGAGCATGGGCTATCCTCAAATCAAATCAGAACCAACGATGCTCGTAATGCTGTCTTACTCCTGGTTTCTCCTCGAGCATACACCATTACATCTTTTGGTCTGACCAATGCTATCCCCGTGTTCACACAGTTGTGGAACTTTATATGGAAATCTAGATGAATTGTTGTTGAGCCCATTAGCAACATTGTTATCTTCTCCATGATTCGTGTTGAACATCCAGCTAGTATTGGAAACTTTATAAGCATTATCTTCATGTCCCGTTCATGAAGCATATGCTTGGATGAAAGGAGCGACTTTCTCTAATTCACGTGCACTTGATGTAAGTTGCTGCCATGGATCCGAGAAGGATTGTTTTTCTTCCTTTGGAATCGTCCCAACGTGGTCATGCACATATGCGAAGTACTCTATGGTTTGGTAGGTTGGCCGCCTCCATTCTATATGTGTTCCCTAGCACACCAAGCCACTGATTGATTTGTTCAAGGAGAAGGAGTTTCTTTTTAAGAGCTAACCCGGGTTTAATCAAGGACTCCGTTATCCGCAATGATGGTTCCCACCTGAACTCGGTAGTGTTTTGTTGTAAGACTACTATGTGGTCATGCTTGTCTAGGATAGTGTGTTCACATGTGTGTAGTAGAACCATCTCATGTTTTGGAGCTTGATATCGTAGCTCATTCCCCGAGAATCTCGCAACGCCATCTCGTCAATTTGTGTTGCAAACTTTCATTTTACTTTCTAGACTCGATGCGTCTAGATTATTCTGACACCAACCAGATCTGAATCTCAGGCAGATATGATGGTTGGAACGTTTCCCAAGAATTATAATATTGGTCTCTCTGTAACCAGGTAAAGTGGATGTCATGGCCAACACACCCAGCCGGAAGACCTGTTATTGTAATATCTTGATTGAAGAAGTTGGCCACCGCCCATAAGGACTTTGTAGGGATTACTCCCTAATTGTTCCTTATGGATTGTTGAGCTCCCGAAGTCCGACCTGTTACTTGTTGTTCTAGATTCCAAACCATTTCAATGAATGGGTTACGCTAGCACATCAAGGAGAACATTAGAAGCGGAGTGCTAAATGTCTCTCGGTCGATTGTCCAGATTTTCTTTCCTTGGCGTCGTCAAGGTAAAATCTGAGAAAGTGTTGTCTTCCTTTGTATCTGCATTCTCCATCATTGTTCATCATGGTAGTATGATGTGTTGCCAGGATCCTCGGTACGGATGTTGCTAAAACCTTGATGAATACAAAAATGCTCAAGTTCTTGAAAGCATGCTCAGTCACTAGGTTATATCCTTGGTATCAACTGGAATGTGCCTTCTGTTTGCCGAGTTGTCTTATAACTCTAGTTCCCTTTCCAAACCAAGTATGCCATTCTTCGAATTCGTTCAAATGATCGTTTGTGAATTTCCTTAGGCTGGTATAGAGAGTTTCAATGATCTCTATATCAAGAGTAATCCCTTTTCCCATTTAAGGGAATAATTCTATGAGCCGTTACGGGATCATGGTAATTGCTTCGTCGCTACTTTGAAACCCTCGTCAAATTGTTTCTTCCGTCCCTCCTAATGCATGTTTTACCTCTCAGCTCCAGAGATGTTTCTACGTCTCATTCCGTGAGTTAATCTTGTGATCCTTGTGATAATCCTAAGTTGCTTGAACTCAAGAAGATCGATTCTTCTAAAATTCTCCGTTTCCTCTAGTTGCCATGTTGGATGAAGTTCTCAAAGCAAGACGTCGACATCAAGATGATGCAATGAATCAACATCTTCGAGAAGGACAATTGGATCATGAAGGTTGTGTTAGTTTGTGTCCCCTTTGTCCCCTTACCTCACGTCTTGAATCTCGGGACGAGATTCTTGTTAGTGGGGGTGAGCTATCACATCCCTAGTTCGGGCAATGCTTAGCGCTAGCATCTTGTGTTGTATCATGTCTAAGTTTTAATTAAACTTGAAATGGGGACTGATAAACCCTAGCAGCAAATGAAATACAACTAGGGTTAAATTAAATCTTTTCCATCTACCCAAAATGGCCCTTAGAAAAGTTCATCAATTTTGGAATGGGTGAAAACTTATTCCAAAAATGATGCACACATTTCTAGGACATTTCTGGATTTTGGAGTTAATTCATACGTATTTGAATTTGGACAATTAAATGCTATATAATATTTTAAATGTCCATATAATTCTGACCTTAAGTGGGGGTTGTTGGAAATATTCCAAACAGATCCCACAATTATTTTCAGGGTTCTTCAAAATGCCTTAGCATTTTAATCAAGTCAAAACAATTGCAGAAAAATAGAAAACAGAAACTAAATTAGAAGAGAGAGAGAGAGAAGTTACCTGGACCTACCTACTGTGCAGCCCATCTTGCCTGGCGCTGTGCCGGCCCAGCCCACCTCCACCTCCCCTGTCGTCTTCCTCCCTAGGCCAGTAGGCAGAGCGCGTGCTCGTCGCGTGCGCACACGTGCCCGAGCCACCTCCTGCCTGGCTGCCTGTGTCCCCAACGCCCTGGACGCCTCCATGCGCGCCACGCCACCCCCTGGAACTCTGTCACTCTCTCCCGACATCTTCCCCCTCCTCTGCTCCCTCTCCCTCTCGAGCTCGAGCACAGCCGCAGCTGCGCCGCCGTAACGCCGTAGCCACCGGCCCTACCACGCCTCGCTGATGTTTCCATGGCCTCCGCCTAGACACCCTCGTCCTCCCCGTAGACTCGCTCGACGCCGGACGCCCCAAAACGCCGCCCCGACCTCGTCTTCATCGTTCGGCCGCCGAGATCACCGGCGACCTCCCGTCTTCATCAGCTCCTCCCCAACCTCGCCGACCCGCTCGCCGTGACCGTGGTGAGCTGTTGGCCGTTTTCCCCCCTCTCCGTTATATTCCGCGCACGCCGTAGCGACCGCACCAAGCTTGACCGCACCCGCCGCCGCTTGCGCCCGCCGCCGACGCGGCCCCGGCAACCAAATGGCCCGGGCGTCGTGTCCAACATGCTCGCCTCCTCACATAGCTACTGTAGGTGCCATGAACGCGATGCCACGACCACTGCAGCCCCGTAGCCACAAACACCCGAACGCCGGCGCCGCCCCGAGCTCGTTTCCGGCGAGCTCCGACCGTCCCCGCTGCTGCCGCATGACTCCCTGGATGCGGGCGAGCCCCAGCTCCTCGCTCGTGCCCTCTGCTGCTCGATTGGGCGCCAGAGGAGCAATCCCTAGCCCTCCGCCGCGTTAGGCCTCGCCGGCAGCTAAACATGTATGGCCCATGACGCCTTTCTGCCCATATGAGGCCCTTTGTAACTCTTGGCCCATTAACGGCCCATGGTGAAATTGGCCCGTAATGAATAGTGTATCACTTTATACCCATTAACGGCCCATTATTTTGTTGGGCCGTTTCCAGCCCATGTTATCATTCGGCCTTCTCAGGGCCCATTTATTCTTGGGCTCATTGAGGGAGTCCAGTATTAGGGGGTATCCGGACAGCCGGACTATATACATCATCCGGACTATTGAAGCGTGAAGACACAAGACTCAAGACTCCTACCCGTGTCCAGATGGAACTCTCCTTGGCGTGGAAGGCAAGCTTGGCAATCTGGATGTTGTATTTCCTTCCTTCTAATAGACTCCATGTAAACCCTAGCCCTCTCCGGTGTCTATATAAACCGGAGAGGTTGGTCCTTAGAAGGCCGATCACAATTACAATCATACCATCATAGGCTAGCTTCTACGGTTTAGCCTCTATGATCTCGTGGTAGATCTACTCTTGTACTACTCATATCTTCAATATTAATCAAGCAGGAAGTAGGGTTCTACCTCCATCGGGAGGGATCAAAACTGGGTAAACATTGTGTCCCTTGCTTCCTGTTACCATCAGCCTAGACGCACAGATCGGGACCCCCTACTCGAGATCCACCGGTTTTGCCACCGACATTGGTGCTTTCATTGAGAGTTCCTTTGTGTCATTGCTGCAAGGCTTGATGGCGCCTTCAATCATCGTCAATAACACGGTCCAGGGTGAGGCTTTTCTCCCCGGACAGATCTTCGTGTTCGGCGGCTTCGCACTGCGGGCCAATTCGCTTGGCCACCTAGAGCAGATCGACAGTTACGCCCCTGGCCACCAGATCAGGTTCGGAAACCTGAACTACACGGCTGATATCTGCGGAGACTTGATCTTCGACGGATTCGGGCCTACTCCAGCAGCACCAGACAGTCACGACGAGCATGGCTTAGACCTGCTGTCGGACAATGCTCGGGGTATCACCCCTGCAGTAGCCCCGGACTTAAATCCGGAGCAGGCTGCGTTGCCTAAGGACGGAGGAATGGACCCCACCCCGCAGGCCGTACACTCATCGGTGTTGGAGCCGAACATAGGCCTCGCTTATGAGGAAGCCTGTAACTCCGGACCCCCGAATTCGTATCCGGTTGAAGGTTCCAGTCCGCGCGCTCCTGAGCCCCTCGACCTGGTTGGGCTCCGGTAATGGAGTTTATCGTTGCGGACATCTTCCAGCACTCGCCCTTTGGCGATGTACTGAACTCGTTAAAGTCTCTCTCTTTATCAGGAGACTCGTGGCCGAACTATGTCCGGCTTGAGAGGGAAGCAGGCGACGAAGGAATTCGTTGCCCACCCACCACCCACTTCATTGCAACGATCGATGATCTAATTGATGTGCTTGACTTTGACTCCGAAGACATCGACGGTATGGACGACGATGGAGGACAAGAACATTAACCACCACTCACTGGGTGGTGGACATCCACCTCTTCCTATGATATATATATGGTGGACACTCAGAAGGAAACCGATGGCGGTGAGGCAATGGAGGATAATCCCTCAGGGAGAAAAGCAAAGCATGGGCGTCGTCGGCGCCGCTCCAAGCCCCGCCATAGCAATACCGGCCCCGAAGAGGAAAGCAATTCGGATGGTGCCAAAGAGGAATACAACCCTGACCAGCCCGCCTTCGAGCATGCTAAGCAGGAGGATGAGCAGGTCAGCCTAGAGGAACAGGCGACTGACGGGTACCCGGAGGAGGACAACTATACGCCCCCCTCCGAAGACGAGATTAGCCTCGGCGACGACGAGTTCGGCGTGCCTGAGGATCCTGTGGAGCAGGAGCGCTTTAAGCACCAGCTTATTGCCACTGCGAGGAGCCTAAAGAAGAAGCAGCAGCTACTGCAGGCTGATCAAGACCTACTCACAGATAGATGGACTGAAGTCCTGGCAGCCGCGGAATACGGACTCGAGCGCCAAACGGCTGACCGGCCACCCCGTGGCCGGGATAAAACGGGATATCAGCCCGAATACCAACCCACACCCCCACGCCAATACACTACGGCCCGGGGCAACAGGCAAGACCTGCAAGATATTCTGGAAAATATAGCAGGACAGCCAAGATCGATATACGGATCGCGGGGGCGCGCCCCAGCGCGCGATGATGACCGTCATGCCGGATACATCATCAACAAGTCCGGTCGGGCCGAACATAGCAACCCAGACCAATTCGAACTGTGTAGCCTCATAGCCCGGCACAGAGGCGCCGCACACCCCCTCTGCTTCACTGATGAAGTGATGGATCATGAATTCCCAGAAGGGTTCAAACCCGTAAACATCGAATCATGCGATGGCACAACAGACCCCGCTGTATGGATCGAAGATTTCCTTCTCCACATTCACATGGCCCGCGGAGACGATCTACACGCCATCAAGTACCTTCCCCTTAAGCTCAAAGGGCCAGCCCGGCACTGGCTAAACAGCCTGCCAGCAAATTCCATTCGCAGTTGGGAAAACCTGGAAGACGCATTCCTCGACAACTTCCAGGGCACATATGTGCGACTACCGGACGCCGATGACTTGAGCCACATTACTCAACAGCCCAGAGAGTCAGCCAGGAAATTTTGGACTCGGTTCCTAACTAAAAAGAACCAAATAGTCGACTGTCTGGACGCCGAAGCCCTGGCAGCTTTTAAGCATAATATCCGTGACGAGTGGCTCGCTCGACACCTCGGCCAGGAAAAACCCAAGTCCATGGCAGCCCTCACAACAATAATGACCCGCTTTTGCACGAGCGAGGACAGTTGGTTGGCTCGCAGTGGCACCACGCCACATTCCGGCACTTCGGATGTCCGCCACAACAATGGCAAGGCACGACGCAACAGACATAAACGACGGAACAACGACGACAACACTGAAGACACGGCAGTAAACGCCGGATTCAGCAGACCCAAGTCCGGTCAGCGGAAGAACCGTTCAAAAGAAACAATCAGGGACCGTCTAGTCTGGACCGTATACTGGAGCGCCCGTACCAAATTCATGGCACCCCGAACAAGCCAGCCAACCACACCAACAGAGACTGCTGGGTGTTCAAACAGGCCGTCAAAATGAACGCCGAAAACAAGGACAAGGGGCTGCACAGCAACGATGACGAGGAGCCCCGGCGTCCGAACACGGGGGGACAGAAGAAATTTCCACCCCAGGTGAGAACGGTCAACATGATCTACGCCACTCACATCCCCAAGCGGGAATGGAAGCGAGCACTATGGGACGTCTATGTGATGGAGCCAGTCGACCCCAAATTCAACCCATGGTCAGCTTGTCCGATCACCTTTGATCGTAGGGATCATCCTACTAGCATCCGTCACGGCGGCTCAGGCGCATTGGTCTTAGACCCAATCATCGACAGATTCCACCTCACGTGAGTCCTTATGGACGGCGGTAGCAGCCTGAACCTGCTTTATCAGGACATAGTGCGCAAAATGGGCATCGACCCCTCAAGGATTAAGCCCACCAAAACCACCTTTAAAGGTGTAATTGCTGGAGTAGAGGCCCGCTGTATGGGCTCCATAACATTGGAAGTGGTCTTCGAATCTCCGGACGACTTCCAAAGCGAAGAGTTAGTCTTCGATATCGTCCCTTTCCGTAGTGGTTACCACGCACTACTCGGATGAACCGCATTTGCTAGATTCAATGCGGTACCCACTATGCATACCTCAAGCTCAAGATGCCAGGACCGTGCGGGGTCATAATAGTCAACAGAAACATGGACTGCTCTCTCTGTACAGAAGAGCATACTGCAGCCCTCGCGGCAGAAGTACAATGCGGCCTCCTTCAGCAAACCACCAATCCGGCGACGGCAACCTCAAGCACCGTCAAGCGAGTCCGGAGCACCCTGCAACAGGATCATTAGGCACGCCAAGATCATGATTAGCAGTACGGCCTCCTCTCAAACCCCATTAAAGCAGCGTTTGTGCCACGCGTACACAATTATGCACTCTAAATACCAGGGGCACAGGCGCAGGTGCATCAGTGACTCAGTCAACAGTGCAGTATCACCGCAACATACTTTCATAATCCTTCCCTTTTACCTTTCAGGACATTGCTTTAGTGCAGCCTCTTCAGAAAGGCCGGATTGCCGGACCCACATAGGAGAGAAAACCAAGGAGGCAACAGGCGTTGCGCACAAAAGGAAATACCCAGGTGGAATCTATTTACGATCGTTATACCTGTTTTATCTATCTGTACGCAGCCTGCCCCTGGATAGGACATGTCAAAT
Organism: Triticum dicoccoides; assembly: GCF_002162155.2. Taxonomy (NCBI): domain Eukaryota; kingdom Viridiplantae; phylum Streptophyta; class Magnoliopsida; order Poales; family Poaceae; genus Triticum; species Triticum dicoccoides. The sequence goes on along the minus strand of NC_041381.1, from coordinate 265,398,153 downwards.
AGTCCTATTTATCTCCGCTTAATGCATCCATTGTAAACATATGCTTAAACGTATTATTCATCAATGGGAGATCATATATAGCGTTAGCTTATTATTCTTATTTGAGCATTTTTTCTTATAGATGTTTATTTAATATTGCATCCGTACACCTTGGTACGGTAAGTTTGCCAAGGGCTTCCTATGGCGCCCCATAATACGGCAAGACAAGTCCGAACACTTTCAACAGTGTGGCACCACGAACTTATAGCACTATATGCATCAGCTCCGAATCATGTCTTGGATCTAAAGTTGGGTTAGCCCGGCTCCCTTGTTTTGGTACCTTACGTTCCGTTATATCGGCTAAGGTAGCGCAGGGAGAACTACTGCGATTGTGTCCCTGTTCTTCCGGACGAGCACCTCAGTAGAGAAAGCTGAAAACTGACCGGCATGATGTCGTGAGAGCTGGTCGCTGTTCGAGAGGTCTTAAAATCCTTAAAGATTTTTCCACTTTAGGCGATAAATCGGCTTCGTCCGATCTAGGCGTATATAGCGCCCCAATTCGGCCGTATGGATTCTAGGGGCTTCACCGAAATTTAAAATTATATACTTCTATGGCTAAGTGAAAGTTATAAAGCCGCATAGTCTGATTGCCTTGTTCGCTGCGCTGGATACCTCCTTAAGGGACCAAACATTTGGATAAAGAGTATCCGGTTTTTTCCAGGAACACCCCGGTACTAGTTGCATGGGGGCGGAAGCCGACGACTAGCCTACTTTCAGTATTCTATAAACAGCCGCACAGAAGGTAATATTTTAAATCAAACAAGTGCTACATAGCACAAGTAACTTCGTCTTTAAATTACAACAGCGGCAGAGGTACATTCAGTCAAAGATCTTGTCCTTGTTACATTCATCGTCCACGAGATGAGCGCCCTTCATAACACCATCATAGTACTTCTCGGGATGGTGATGCGCCTTGCCCTCTGGCGGCCCGTCCTTCACCAGCTTCTCCGCATCTAGCTTGCCCCAATGCACCTTCGCGCGGGTAAAGGCCCGGCGGGCACCCTCGACGCAAACGGATCGCTTGATCACTTCAAGCCGTGGACATGCATTCACCATCCTCTTAATCATGCCGAAGTAGCTAGTGGGCAGGGGCTCACCAGGCCACATCCGGACTACGAAATCTTTCATAGCCACTTCGACCGCCCTGTGGAGTTCGACCAACTGCTTCACTTGGTCACTCAGAGGCATTGGGTGTTCGGCCCCAGTATGCTGGGACCAGAACAACTTCTCCATTGAGCTCTCCTCCTGGGCACGGTAGAACTCCACGGCATCTGATACGCTGCATGGCAGATCTGCGAATGCCCCTGGAGAACTCCGAATTCGAGTAAGTAAAAGAAACGCCTCCTCGGCATGTTTGCTTTGCATAAAGAATTTCTTACCCGCCGCTATCTTTTTGGCCTCCTAGATTTCCTGCTGTGCCTTCTCGGCTTCGGCCTTGGCGTCTTTCATACTCACAAGGGCCTTCGCAAGCTCGGCCTCTTTCATCTTCAGATCATGCTTCACGGACTCGAACTTCTTGCTGAGGTCCTATAGCTCTTGCTGTACCTCGCCCACTCTAGCACTCTGCTTCTCGTGCTCCTTGCATTCCAAGGCCGCCTTGTCTTCGGCCTCAGACAGCGCTTTCTTCGAGCTGCCTCTTCGCGAGGTCCCTGTTACACAGTCACGATGCTTTGGCCTTACACTAACAAATTTTGTCTATCCTTAAATAGATAAGAGCGGGGAATCACTTACCCTTGTTCTCTTCGAGCTGCCTCTTCGCGAGGTCGAGCTCTCCCTACGCCTGCTCCAGGTCCCGCTTTAGTTCGGCAACCTCGGCTGTGCGGGCAGCAGCGGCAAGCAGCACAAACTTCTTATTCACATGAATATTTATTATTAGACTCCCGCGGATTATAATTGACCCTCGGTTTTGCTTTTCCTTCTGAACACCAAACAAAGTATCAGGGGCTACTACCTATCGGGTGGTAATTTGATACATTTTTATTACTTACCTCAAAGCCCGTCAGGAGGCTGGTACATGCTTCGGTCAGTCCGCTCTTGGTGGACAGAACCTTCTGAATCACCGCACCCATAAGAGTATGGTGCTCGTCATCCATGGAAGTGCCGCGAAGCATTTCCAGCAGACTATCCGACGCCTATGGCGTGATGGAAGTCATCGGCACGGACGGCTCACCCTCCCTAGCAAGGTGCCGCCTGCCCGCATCCGGAGACATTGAAGGCTCCGACACAGTATCCGGATGAGACTCCGGCTTGCTGTGGCTCTCATCGATACGATCCGCGGGGATCTTGAACCCCACATATCCGACATCTGGAATCCCGCCTTTGGGCGTCTCCAGAGTCACCTCCCCTGCTCTGGGAGCCTTCGGGACAACACCTCCGTGTCATCCGCGGGCTGAGGAGTAATGGCTGTCGGGAGCGAGTTCATCGCTGAATCGCTCAGGGACCCATCCGAAGAAGATACCTCGGGATGAACCCTGGCCGGACTGCATATATGTTTAGTGTTATAAAAAGACTGAGAAGTAAGGTCATGATAGAGTGTGGATACTTATGATCGCGCTAAGGGCTTCCCCTTGGGCAGCCACCCGTCCTCGCTATGGGCGGCCGTCGCGGAGTAGTCCAGAAGGGACACCTTTCCCTTCTTGGACGTCCCAGCCTCCCCCTCCGGGGCGGCTTTTCTATTTTTCTCCTCCCCAGTGTGGGGAGGTTGAGTTTCTTCTTGCTTCCCCTCACCTCCACGGGAGGAATCTATCTCATCGTCATCAGACGACATGGGTATGACGGCCTTGCACCGAGGGCCTTTCCCGGCCCCCTGGTCCGCCTTCTCGGGCCCCTCACCCACTCCGGGTGGGGTGGTCCCTTCTTCTTCTTCTTCCTCCTCTCCTTCAGGGGAGGAGTGTGCCTCGTCGTCTTCAGACGAGGCTTCCGGCGCAACCTTACGCTGGCACCTTGTAAGTCGCCGGCACCAGCATCTCCGTCAGAAGAGCATCAGCTGGGCCTTCTGGCAGCGGAGCCGGACAGTCAATCTGCTCTGCTGTCTCCACATAATCCTGAACAAATATGCACAATTACTTAAGACTCCCCGATAAATATATCGGGAAGAACCGAATCCGGTGGTAGCCTGAAAACTCACCTGACTAGGGGGGCGCGCGGTGTGGAGACAACAGTCCTCGAATGTGGGAGGAGGTACTTCGGAGGCCTTGAACAAGGCCTTCCACGCGTCTTTGTGCTTCATGGCGTAGAGCCTCTGAAGCGTCTGGTGTTTGGCCGGGACGAACTCCCACAGATTGAATGCCCGCCTTTGGCACGGCAGAATCCGGTGAATGAGCATGACCTGGATCACGTTGACAAGCTTGATGTTCTTGTCCTTCATGCTCTTGATGGAGGTTTGGAGTCCGGTCAGCTTTGTGGGTTTGCCCCAGGCCAGGCCCTTCTTTTCCTAGGAGGTGAGCCGCATGGGGGCTCCGGATCGGAACTCAGGGGCCGCCGCCCAGTTGGCGCCGCGCGGCTCGGTGATGTAGAACTACCCTGATTGCCACCCTTTTACAGTCTCCGCAAAGGAACTGTCCAGCCAAGTGACGTTAGGCATCTTGCCCACCATGGCCCCTCTGCACTCCGCTTGCTGGCCGCTTACAATCTTCGGCTTCATGCAGAAGATTTGCATCCACAGTCCAAAGTGAGGCTGGATGCGGAGGAAGGCCTCACATACGACGATGAACGCCGAGATGTTGAGGACGAAATTCGGTGCTAGATCATGGAAATCTAGCCCGTAGTAGAACAAGAGCCCGCGGTCAAAGGGATGAAGTGGAAATCCCAGTCCACGGATGAAGTGGGCGACAAACACGACCCTCTCGTGGGGTCCTGGGGTCGGAATGACCTGCCCGACGTCTGGTAGCCGGTGCGCTATGTCTACGGCCAAGTATCCGGCCGCCCGAAGATTTGCGATATGCTTCTCCTTTACGGTGGAAGCCACCCACTTGCCTCCTGCTTCGGACATGTTTAGTTGTGCGGAGAAGACTTGGGCTTGGGTGCTGGAGCTCGAGGGGGCAAGAGTGCGCAAAGGAGGAAGAAGGCGTGGGTAAAAATGGGGAAATCTTATCCCTTTATAGAGGCGACGAAAGCGGTGCACCTCCCCACTTTCCTGTTGAGAATTGCTTACTTCCCAAGCGCCACGATTGATGGCGTGGTGGAATTACCCATACCCGTATTGATGAGAATCCCGTGATAAGGGTACATGATCTCTGCTTTGACAAGACGTGTCAAGGAAATCGCCTCGGAATATGCGTTGTGGCTGGTTGTGGGAAAACGGTTCGAATAAATGACCCGACCGTAATGACACGTCACATTGTCTAAAAAGTTGTCAGCAGATTGCATTTGTGAAATATCATTCTCTCTACGGTAGCATGTGAAGATGATTTTGTGGATCCGGACACGATTCAAGTGTTCGATAATTACTTTGGGGTATTCGGAGCAGGAACCCACCCTGGAATGCCGAAGACAAGACTACGCGCCGGACTTGTCGGCATTGAAGCCTGGTTCAGGGGCTACTGAGGGAGTCCAGGATTAGGGGGTATCCGGACAGCCGGACTATATACATCGTCCGAACTATTGAAGCGTGAAGACACAAGACTCAAGACTCCGTCCCGTGTCCGGATGGAACTCTCCGTGGCGTGGAAGGCAAGCTTGGCGATCCGGATGTTGTATTTCCTTCCTTGTAACCGACTCCATGTAAACCCTAGCCCTCTCTGGTGTCTATATAAACCGGAGAGGTTGGTCCTTAGAAGGCCGATCACAATTACAATCATACCATCATAGGCTAGCTTCTAGGGTTTAGCCTCTACGATCTCTTGGTAGATCTACTCTTGTACTACTCATATCTTCAATATCAATCAAGCAGGAAGTAGGGTTTTACCTCCATCGAGAGGGCCCGAACCTGGGTAAACATTGTGTCCCTTGCTTCCTGTTACCATCAGCCTAGACGCACATATCGGGACCCCCTACCCGAGATCCACCGGTTTTGACACCGACCCTCATTTCAAGCATTCGGTTACTTATGGCCCGTTACTGTCATTTTCTTCTTGTGGGCCAAATTCAGCCTATTGTTACAGTCGGCCCGTTTGTGGCCCATTAATACGTCGATCCGTTTTCATAGCGTCATCAAATACGTCCTATTAACGACGGCTTGTTATGGTCGGCCCATGAACGGGCGATTCCAACTCTAGCCCATTTACCGCCATAATGCAGTCTGTTATTTGCCCATGTTTGGCCAATCGATGATACGGCCCGTATAAGGCCCATTGATGATACGACCCATACAAGGCCCGTTGTGTCTACGGCCAGTAGAAGGCCCATTGTTTCTACGGCCCGTAGGAGGCCCGGTGTCACTACAATAAATATGTAGCCCATGGCTATTGTGGCCTAGTTTTAAAAAATAGGTTATTGCGACCACTAGCAAACCGCGGAAAAAGAACTGCATTGTCTACAAGCAAAGAAATAAACAAGACAACAAGGAAATAAATAAGCAAGCAACTTATGCTAGGCTATCACGGCTATTACACATATTACATCCATTGGGCATCAAAGTTCGCCACCAGTGCAAATACAGGGAACAAAGCAGCCTATAAATGCCATAGCAAAACAACTCCAGAACTAAAACCACTTCAGAAGAGCTCAAGAAACAATATCCTGGGTACCCATAATGTTGGCAAGATGCTTAGCAAGCTTATTAACTTTGTCTTGTTTGGCGCTTAAATCCTCCAGCGCTTGCTGTTGCACAAGAAAGTATGCATCTGAATTCTGTAGGGACTTCCTCAGTCCTTCGGCTTCTTACCACAGCACAGATGACTGATGGCTTTCAGCTTGTAGCTGAGACTAAAGAAGCCGAAGTGATTCAGGCAGTGAGTTCGAAGAGCTTGTGCCAGCGGTACTGGCCAGTAACTCGAACACTACATCAACGCAGGACTATAGGGTTTTCTCACTGTCTACAAGATCGTTTTTATCACCTTTCTTGGAGACCAACAGGGTTGTCTCACTATCTTCAACCTTATCTGCATAATTTGTCTACCATTGCATAGTGGGGTGCTCTTCTCCAATATTCTGTTTGCATACTACAAGAGAAACAAGCAGACACATCATAGGTTTAGCATGTATTATATGAAACTCATTTTGGTAAACTGGTTCGGTAGTAAGGTGGACAGGATAACAGCATGAAACAAACATATATCTATGTACTATGGTCACCGCATTGTCCATATCATTCTAGTTTATGTTGCCTAATCAAGATAGAGACACAGTTCAACTCATATATTTCTAAGACACAACAGCATAGACAGAATATAAGTGTGAGAAACTACACAACATAATGTGCATCACATGAAAACATAACTGTTTATACAACTGAAACTTAAATCAACATAGAGCAAGAAGTTAGAACGGCAATCCAGTTAAAGAAATATGTTTACAACATACCTGTTGCACCATTGGAGTTTCAATTAGATCCTTCAAATTCGAAAGTAGTTGGTATGAGTAAATACAGTGATGCAACAGCAAAGGAGTATGGACCATAGCTACGCAATCTGACCCGAGAACAATTGCTCTTCTCCTATAAACATGGAGTTTGGGTTAGCTGTGGTGGTCTTCGTGCTTCGGGCACTGCAGTTGCTTTACAAACTGCTTGTGTGGGGGTACTCTGTGGTGGACATGGCACTTTGCACTACTAGGAAAAGGCCTACTAGTGGCGCACCAGTTTTGCCTACTAATGGCGCACTACTGGTGCGCCACTAGTACCACGTCACTAGTATTTTTTACTAATGGCGCACCACTAGTGTGCAATTAGTATACCGGATACTATTGGCGCACCTGTAGTGCACCATTAGTATGCCTAGAGGTGCGCCATTACTATCTGACTAAGTAATGGTGCACCACATAGAAGTGCGCCATTAGTAATAAAAAAATTCAAAATTATTTTTTTTATTTTTTTCTTAATCTCGGGTCACTCTGGCTTAATCTCGGGTCAATATGCTTAATCTCAGGTCAAATCGCACTCCGTAGTCAAACTTCCCGAAAGGTCACCCATCCTCACACTACTCCAGCCCAAGCGCGCTTAACTTCAGAGTTTTATCCAACCCCAGCACCAACTCTGCCCCCATGGCCATGAAGAAGAGGAAGTGGATCATTGCAGATGAGTAAGCGCTTCACCTCCTCCCTATTTATTTGGTCTCCACACAGTATGCCTGTTTGACTCTTGCTACTTAGGTTCCCTTCTGACGAAGGAACGAGCATGCCTAAGCCGCCGCATCCGGAGGGCGTCGGTCCCGTGATGATCTCGCACCTCGTGAGCCACGCGGTTGCGCGTAGGAGGCATCCGTACACGAGCCAGGGCCACCCCTGGGGGTCCTCGGGCCAGCGTTCCTAGCATCCTTCTTCAGGGGCAGCTTCCCGATTGCGTGGGCAGTGCCAAGGGCTCCCCCACTAATCCTCGTTGGCAGCTGGGTGGCCCGCACGGCGACACCATCTAGAAGCAGTGGGGTGAGTCCATGTCGGGCCCATACTCGGACCAAAGGACCAGGTTAGGGAGCCCTAGCCCCCAGGCCCTCGCTGGATACGGGTGAGTCTTCGCATGTCTCCTCTGCTGACTGGTGTGCGGAGGAAAGCCCCGGCCAGGAGTGGGAGCCCGCATGCGGGCGCAGCGCCATCCGGCACGGCCATCTTCAGGAGGCGGCGAGCATGCTAGGCCGCCTAGGGGTGGAGCTTGGCGATGTTGACATGTGCCTTGAGGCGGAGCACCTACGCCTGATGCGTGAATGGCGCCAGCATTAGGTCACCATTAACTTTGGTCGTCTGTAGCGTGAGCACGTTTGCACGGAGGCCGAGGAGTCCCTTGCCGCGGTGAGGGAGGCCTGCGATTGTGCCGTCAAGGATGCCCGAGTCGCGGATTGCCGGTGTGAGGCTGCCAAGAGACGCGAGAAGGAGCTTCAAGCTTCAAACGCCTCCCTCAAACGGCAAGTCCAAGTGCGCAAAGCCGTGCTCGCCGCCTCGGCAGGCAGGCTGTCTACCGGTGAAACGAGGCTCCACACACTTGAATTCGTGCTGACGCTTGAGGCACTGGAGAAAATTCTGGAGCGCGAGTGGCTGGAGGTGATGGAGTGCCAAGTGGTCACTGCCGAGGACGCCCTCCACTCCCGAGAGGTGACGATCCAGGGAGAGGCTGACGAAAGGGTGGCGGCGGTCCTTAGGGCCCTTGCCTAGGATAACCTGCAGAAGCTGAAGCTTGAGGAGTCTCGCTTCTACACGTGGTCCGGTGAGCTGAACGGCGAGGCTGATGGCCTCGAGAACAAGCTAGCCGTGGTGGAGCGGCGCGAAAAGGCCACGGTGGATGCTCGGGTCGCGGTCCAGCCGAGCTGACTTTTCTCTATAAGCAGTTGGAGGATGTCACTTCCCTCGTAGAGAAGGCTTCGGACGAGGTGGAGCGAACCTGGGGGCTATAGCACATGCGCTTTGAGATGTTCCAGACCCTCGAGCATAGGGCCAACCGGGCCCTAGGGAGCATCTGTGATGATAACGTCTCCAGCCCGCTTTGTTGCTGACGAGGCCGGCTACCTCGGCTTATTCACCAGGGTCGTGGAGTGCCTTGAAGGTGGGGCTGAGGAGGCGCGCCAGCTCGTTGAGGGGAAGATTCACAACCTTCTTGCGTGCGCGTTCTCGCGCATCTTTAGCTACCTTCTCTGCTCCAATCCTGACTTCGACTTTGAATCAGCGATAGCCCCCGTGCCCGAGGTGATCCAAGGTGCCCTAGTAGACTGGGTGGACGATCACGTGGATGACCTGATCGTGAAGCTTGCCCCTGCCGGTGACGAGTGCCTTCCTATGATCGAGGATTGTGGGGCTGACGATGACGACGACGCCAGCAGCAGCGATAGTGACGACTCATCTCCTTAGGCTATCTTTCCCCTATTTTCCTGTTAAGACATTGATTGTGACCCTGCAGGGGTGCAAAAGCACTTATGAAAGAACTTCTTTATGATGTATTGAGTAGCGTTGTACTCCCTTATGCCGCCTTCCCTTTGTTTTTCGTGCGCTCGCATCCCCTTGGCAGGGGTGATCGTTGTCATTGTGCTGGGTCGCGTTGCCCGACCAAGGTCAGGAGGCGGACGCTTGCCAGAGATCTCGGGCCGCGCATACCCACAGGCTCGCTCAAGAGCGCCACGCGAGGACTTGGACGCCAAGGTCTTGGTGAGGTGTGCGCGCGAGCGAGCTCACGGCTGTTGTGGTTTGGGCCCTCAGGGCATCTTCATCGCCGCTGGGCTGACCCAAGCATACACACCGTGTCGAGCCCTTGTTTGCGAGGCATGATGAAGGGAGTCGTGGGTGGCCACCACCCTTCACAAATATAAAAATCAAGAGAGGAAGCACTGCAAGAAGAAGAAAGAAATTCCCCCCTTTTTGAATAAAGACGCAAGAACCTCAAATTTATTTCAAGAAATAGCAAGTTTGGTTACAAGAGAAAGCAACAAAAAACCTCGTTCGACACCTAGGCTAGTCTTCCGCCAGCGTGGAGCATGCGGCCTCCACTTGGCGTGGGCACAGTCGCTGATTGACCATGTCGTCCGCCAGCGCGGAGCATGGGGCTTCCACTAGGCGTGGGCATAGTCGCTGTAAGACTGTGTCGTCCGCGAGCACGGAGCATGGGGCTTCCACTTGGGTGTGGGCAGGAGCGCCCGTGAGGCTCAGAAGCAATGCTCGGGAGACTACAGGGCGTGTACAGGCCCACTCATTATTACGTGAGAGTGTCATAGGTTGGTACTCAGGAGGAGCAGGGTGCCTCATGCCTCCCGGGCTGGGGACCCTATCCTTCGCCTCTAGGCACGCGACATCGGGCCTGGGGCATGGGTGTTCCTGAAAGGGCCCTCGGGAGGGGCGGCAGCCCACGGTGCCCCTTGAGGGGCGGGCTTGCTCCTAGACGTGGTCTCCAGCCCCGAGAATCTTGAGGCATGGGCTGCTGTCATGGTGGCGCCGTGACACCTTGTACATGGGGGATGACCGGCGGCGGGCCCTCTCGCCAGGGGGAGGATTGGTCCCAGGCATGACAGTGGTGTCGACGTTCGCAGGGGAATCCTCCTGGCCCTGGGTAGGCCAGGCCCCACGGCCTCGAAGGTGGCGAGGAACAGGGTCCTCGCCAGCGTATCAGTTGTGCTGGTGCGGGCAAGCCCTCACATGGGCCAATGCTCGCCCGTCCAACCCCATCGCAAGTTCCGCTATTCCTCCCGAGGACCTTGGGTCATGCGGCGCCCGAGGGCTTCTGGGGATCCACGCCGGGGTGTTCAGCCTGGCCCCGTTCTTTGAGCGCACCCTCGGAGCATGATCTACCTGTGTTCCATGGTTAGCGCAATATGTTTTGGAGAGACTAACTATAAACGGGAATCGTTGCCACCAGCGAAGCGGGTGAGGGCACCGCGTTGGCTCATGAGGGGCCCTGGGCTCGCGAAGTCTCGACGATCCCGACGACCAAGCCATCGGGAATGGCCTGCTCGATCTTCACTTATACCACGGGGTGAACCTTACGACAGCGGGTCAGGGGCAGCGGCGGCTGTCATCCAGATGCCAGCCCCCAATCCTTTCGCCTTATTGATGGTAGTTGCCGCAAGCTGGCCACACTGGCCAGGAGGTGACCTACTGTAGTAACCCGCCCAGTCCAGCATCCCGGGGAACACCTTAAAAGATGGGGGGAATCCGACCCGTGCCACGGCCTCCACTGGCCTCTCCAGGTCCTCTCCCATAGGACGAGTAGGCACACAAAAGGCAAGCGTGGGTCCACTGTAGACGGAAGGGCTCCGCCCCCTGCAATCGGCGTCAAGCAAGCCAACGGCTCGGTCAAGCCAGGCATCATAGACACCATTGGTGAGGCGGTGGCACAAAAGATCGGGCACCACGAGAGGTGCGACCTACGCGCCCATAGACTCATTATGAGGGCGAGACGGCGACGTCACAGTAGGGCTGAAGGCAGGCGCAACGGTGTGATCGCTTCCTAGCACGACTGGCGATGGTGACGGGTTCTGCCATTGACGGGTGGCGATGTATGTGGCGGTGTTAGCCACAGGACAGTCGGGGCGGTGAGGAGTAGTTTGGCAGAGGAACGCCGCCTGAGTGGTGCGAGTGGCCCGACGCTCAACGCGGGCTCGGCAGGCCTTGGTTATGTAGTTTCCATAGTGGAAATGAAGTGGAGGTGGAAGAAGAACTTCGACACACCCTGGCGCATCAAATGTCGGATTCAGGGCTCCGCAGACCCAAGAAGGTTAAAACTCTGGGGCGTGTGCCAAGATCTCAACCTCTCAAGTCTCAATCTCGCCACCCTACATCCTAGCTATGCCGAACACGCGCCCAAGCAGGGAAGAAGATGAACACAGCCATTTACCCAGGTTTGGGCCACCTTGCGGTGTAAACCCTACTCCTGTTTTGTGGTGGATTGGCCTCACAAGGGGCTAAGGATGAACAAGTATAGTGGGTGAACAGCCTCGTGAGGGCTCTGGTGTTGAGGGTCGAACTCCCGCTCTACAGTGGTGGCTAACCTTTACTTATAGTGGCCTTTGTCCTCTTCCCTCAAAACTTAGGAGGGAAGGGATCCCACAACGGGCAATTTGAAAGGGGACAAGAAATACATCTTATCCTGATGAAAGGTGGTCTTCTCCTGCAAAGCTTCTGGTCATGACGCAGCGGTGGGTTCAGTGATGACATCCGTCCTATCGAGCCCGTGGTCTTGGTCTTGTTGCACCGAATTGAAAGCTTAGCAGGGTTCCTAGGGAACCGACGTCTGTCCTTGCTCCCTTAGCACCGAAAGGGAAGCTGCTTCCCCTGCGCCCAATGGCGCCCTCCTGGCCATGACCGTCATGGCTCACGTCATCGCAACCATGGGAGGCTGGGTACCTGCATAGAAATCTTCGCTCCTCGGGAGGCCGCCTGGGGAGGCCGCTCCCTCGAGAGGTCTTGGTGTCATCCTCCTCGCGAGGTCGAGGCCCTCGCGAGGGTCTTGCTTTGAGAGCCTTGGCGCCAGGCCGTACCAGGCCGTCGAGGGATCCACACTGTAGGCTGCAGGTAGGCAAGTCTGGGTATCCTCGTTTCCAGAACGCCGATAATATGCTTCAATATTCATGTGCTACTGAGGTTCAAAACCAATCTGCATGGCCCTTCCAAATGTGGAACCAACACTTTTTAGCCAGAAAGGCATACGTACAAAGCAGTACGTGCCACATGGGGTAATAAAGGCGTTCTTTTCTTCGTCTTCCTTGGACATTAAGATCTGGTGGTAACCAGAGTACGCATCAAGAAAGGAGAGAAAATCACATCACGAGGTGGAATTAACAATTTGATCAATGTGCAACAAGGGGAAGGGATCCTTTGGACAACCCTTGTTCAAGTCAGTGAAGTCAATACAAAGTCTCCACTTCTCGTTGGCCTTGCATACCACCACTAGATTTGCTAACCAAGTTGGATGAAGTACTCCTCGGACCAAACCTGCTGCTTCAAGCTTCTTAATTTCATCAGCGATGAACTGCTACCACTCCAAGGCCTGCTTCCTAACTCTTTACTTGACAGGGCGGGCGTGAGAATAAACAACAAGGTGGTGCTTGATTACCTCCCTGAGAACACCGGGGATATCAGATGGCTGCCAGGCAAACACATCAACATTCACCCGCAGAAAGGTAACGAGCGTGCTTTCCTATTTTTCATCTAGGGTCACACAAATGGTGAAGGTACCATCATTGCCATCCTGCAACACCAGAACTTTCTTAGTTATGTGGGGAGCAGCCTTTGATCTTTTGCCAACCAAACTCTCCAGAAAGTCGCTGCTAGGCACAAAGCACTCCGAACAGGCGTGCTTCCCGGGGTCCTCCCGGGGTCCTTGTCGGTTGTCTTACCTTTCTTCTCTTCCTTGGCGGGACCCGAGGCCTTGACGGCCTATGCTCCTACAACGTCTCTATACAACTTATCCACACAGATGACCCCCTCTCTCTTATCTGATGGGATGGAAATGGCCCCCATAGGACCAGACATCTTCAAAGTGTTGCAGGCGTAGTGGGACGCTGCAATGCACTTGGCGAGAGTTGTTCGACCAATGAAGTCGTTAAATGGCAGGGGAAGTTCCACAACATTGAACACAATCTTCTCAGTCCTGAAGTTTATTTCCCGACCAAATGTTACCCTCAAAGTAATCTATCCCTTCAGCTGACTCCTTCCTTGGTTAATCCCTTGCAAAGTACCAGTCTTCTTCAGGTCCCTATCAGGAATATGGAGTTTATTAAGCACATCAGGGGAAATTAAATTCAACCCTGCCCCACTGTCAACCAGCATCTTAATGACCTTGAAGTTGCGAATTGTTGGTGAAACCAACAACGGCAAAAACCCAACCGCGTGCGATCTAGATGATCCTCAATGTCAAAGATGATGGGCGTGCAGGACCACTTAAGTGGTTTCCGAACGCCTGCCACTGGTTCTGCAGCATTAACCTCACGCGCCTAATGCTTGAGCCAGCGATGAGAGGAGTGCAAAGATGCACCTCCATCAATGTAGATCGCCTCAGTAGCTTTCTGAAACTCCTGGTCACTCGTCTCGTCATCCTATTCTTCAGTGTGAACTTCATTTTCCTTTTTGTCGTGGCCCTTAGTGGGCTTTTCTTTGTGCTGATCAGGCTTGCCGCGATGTCCATTGCGGCCAGCTCGGCCCTTCCTGCCAGCACCGTTCTAGCCTCTCCCCTAGTCGTGCCTTTCATAATCAGCCTTCTGTTGCTCAGCCAATTATTCAACTTGCTTGCAATCCTGAAGGTCGTGGCCCTTGGTCCTATGAATCTTGCGGTATGGCCAATCAGACTTGCCAGTTTTCTCAGCAACCGCTAATGCCCAGCAACCAGAGCAAGTAGCAGCCTCCTTGCCGGACGCCTCAGTCTTTGCTTTCTTGCCAGCGCTAAGATCTCAAAACTCTCAATGGCCATCAGTACTTTCTCCTTCTATTTCTTGTTGCGCTTTCTAGTCCTCTTCCTGGGGGTAGCAGCTTCATCATCGTCCTCTGAATCCATTACGGCACCCAATTTCTCCCCAAGAAGTCTTCTTCCTTCTTCAGCATGAGTGCACTTGTCCGCCAATGTGTAAAGCTCGCTGACAGTTTTGGGCAACCATCCATTCACCTTGGCCCGCATCCTGTGATTACACACATTTGTGTGGAATGTGGAAATCACTGATGCCGGGTATATCTTTGGAATGTTATGGTGCCCCCAACTGAACCTTTGCAAATACTTGCGCAAACTCTCTCCTTCTTTTCGCAGAAGGGTTTGTAGGTCACTAGGTTATCCTGGTTCTTGATAGCCACCTATAAAGGCGCCAACGAACTTGTTGCATAAGTCTGCCAAGGAGGAAATGGAATCCTCCAGCAAGTGCATCAGCCAAGATCTCACATTTGGATTGAGATCCAGCGGGAAGTAATTGGGGAGCACCTTTTCATGTCTTCCCCGGCAGCTTGAACGACAATCATATAGATGCCCAAAAACTCTGCTGGGTTCAGCTTCCCACCATACTTCACCAGCAACTCAGGCTTGAAAGAGCGAGATGATGGCCAATGGACTTGCCGCAGCACACGAGTGAAGGCTGGGACACCTACCTTGTAAGGTAGGTACCCGCTAGCACCGGGCGTGGGTTCGTTGACATTGGTTCAATTTCACCTGTCTAATTGACGGTGCGTCTCGTGGCGACGCTCAATGGTGACGCAAGCATCTTCCTTCCTCGTGTCCTTCAACACTTGGCATTGATCTTGTTGGAGTCATGGGTCAGATGAAGCCATTAATGCCTCATCATGACCATCAACGTCTTGGGGTTGCTGAGCTCGCTGTGGTTGCCCTTGGGCGGGTTGCCATAGAGCGGACTTCCCATTGGGCGCGGTCCTCCCATCTTGGGCACCGGCGTGAGCCACTACCATCGCCTACGGGTGCTATGATGGCTCCGCACATGTTGACTTGTTGATCTCAGCAAATCCAAGGAGACTTTGAATGGTAGCTCTCCATTCGTCCATCTTGTCTGCTGCTGGCAGAAAGTTCAGCAACACTACTTAAAAAATACACTTCCGTGATGATACATGTTTGTCACAGTAAGTCGCAGTTTTTGTCATGCATGTACATCCATGGCGATTTTATGATAGAGTCAAGATAGTCATACATGTGCTGTCGTAGAAGTGTTCCATGACATTACAGACATTATCATCACGGAAGTGTCCACTTCCATGACGATAAATCGCGCGTCACAGAAGTGCTTTCAGTACTAGGAAAAGGGCTATAGATGATATGGACACTAATGGCGCACCAGACATGTGGTGCGCCCCTACTATATACTGATGGTGCACCATGTGGTGGTGAGCCATTAGTGTCCAAATACTAATGGCGCACCACATCCACGGTGCGCCACTAGTAACAATATTTTTTTATTCTTTTTTTCAAAACAAGTAATGGCGCACCAGGGGATAGTGCACGATTACTAGTTAAACTAGTAATGGCGCACCACATCCAGGGTGTGCCACTAGTATTTTGTTTTCATTTTTTTATTATTTTTTTCAAAACTAGTAATGGCGCACCAGGGGATAGTGCGCCATTACTACTTAAACTAGTAATGGCGCACCACATCCACGGTGCGCCACTAGTAATTTTTTTCAAAAGTTTTTTCAATTTTTTTTCAAAACTAGTAATGGCGCACTGTGTTGTGGGGCGCCATTACTAGTTTTGGCAAAAAAACACCGAATGCCCCCCCTGTGGACAGCCTTTTCAATTTTTTAAAAAATAAAAGAAAATGATGGAAATGTCAAAAAATAAAAGAAAATAAGTTTCCCATGTGATAAGTGGTCTAGTTGTTGGGAAAATTTACAAATATGAATTTCGACTTTATTTGCAAAATCTCTCTAGAATTTGTAAAATGGGCATAACTTTTGCATACGAACTCGGATTAAAAAGTTTTTTATATGAAAAGTCATCTACTTGAAAAGTTACATAAGAATTTAACCAGGGGAACCTCGTTAAACATTTTCAAAATCCTCAAAAAACTAACAGAAAAAAAGTTACGTGGCTTTCAAGATCTAGAGGCAAAAAAATTCAAAAAATATCAAATTTACTAGTGGCGCACCGTTTGCTAGGTGCGCCACTAGTAACAGAAAAAAAAATTGGTTTCGATTTTTTTTGGATTTTTTTTGCAAAAAATGATACGTAATATGACCGGGAAGTTTGAAATATTTTTCAAAATTTCATCATACTCGTGAACATGAACAAAGTACTAGACATCAACAAGGTTTAATAGGATTGATATCATAGATATATCAACAAGTGCCTGTTAAGTGAGTAGGTGCTGGGGTTGGATAGAACTGTGAAGTTAAGCGTGCTCGGGTTGGAGTATTGTGAGGATGGGTGACCTTCTGGGAAGTTTGACCACTTAGTGCAATTTGACTTGAGATTAAGCATATTGAGATTAAGCATGCTCATTGTTGGGACAGATGTCATCCACTAATTGGACAGAAGGCGCCTATGATATGTCGACACGTGGCACGGCCCAACAGTGGCCCATTCATGTGAAAAGGCCGGCCCATTTGACTTGGTCAAAAGGTGGCGGGCCGGCCCATGGAAAGCCTGTTAACAGCCTGTTCGCATATAGCCCATTTACAGTCCGCTAACCCAAGGCCCGTTACGCCCTATCCGAATTAGGCCCAGTAGTGTCATCTGGGCCATACAATATGATTCCAGCCTGTTTTCACTTCTGTCCCATGTATGGCCCATGGTGTCTTTCGGCCCATATGAGTCCTTTTGTAACTCTTGGCCCATTAACGGCCCGTGGTGAAACTGGCCCGTAATGAACAGTGTATCACTTTACACCCATTAATGGCCCGTGGTGAAACTGGCCCGCAATGAACAGTGTATCACTTTATACCCATTAACGGCCCGTTATTCCTTTGGGCCGTTTCGAGCCCAAGTTATCTTTCGGCCTTCTGAGGGCCCATTTATTCTTGGGCTCATTTGCAGCATTCGGTTACTTACGGCCCGTTACTGTCATTTTCTGCTTGTGGGCCAAATTCAGCCCGTAGTTACAGTTGGCCCGTTTGTGGACCATTAATCTGTTGGGCCATTTTCATAGCATCACCAAATATGGCCTATTAACGGCCCGTTATGGTCAGCCCATAAAACGTACGATTTCCATTAAAGGCCCGTCTACGGCCCATTAAAGGCCCGTACAAGACCCGTAAATGAGTCGGCCCTTACAAGGCCCATGGATCCTACGAGACGTAGACGGCCCATGGATCCTACAAGATGTAGAAGGCCCATGGATCCGACGGCCCGTTGAAGGCCCATGGATCCGACGGCCCGTTGAAGGCCCATGGATCCGATGACCCGTTGAAGGCCCATGGATCGTAAAGCCCGTGAAGGGCCATGGTCGGGCGAGTTGGCCCCCATTTGAACGATATAGCATATTCAAAGAATTATCCTACTCAATACTATCACCTGTAAAAAACATACACCATACAACAAAGAGACCAAGGCATAGAAAGGTAGAATAATCCTACACTATACAATAAAGAAATTACAACCGATTATACCCACTCGGCATTATGGTTCGGCACAGGTGATAATAAAGCATACACAAACAGCAAATTACATACACTGGGAAAATACAACTCATACATCATGGACACGCATCAACTTAACTCCAATTGAACTATCATCTCTTCAGAAAATAGGATTGGATGGATTCCGATAGCACAAATTTTAGTCTGCAAAATCTCCAATTCCTTCATGGTTACCTCAGTGTCTTGTTTCATTTTTTGACTCCTGCATCTAATACCTGCATGTGCAGTCTGAACTTGTTGATTATATGTTGACAATCATGTACATGTTGTCTTGCCACCTCTAGTTGATGCTGGAGAACATCAGCACATTCCAATTCCAATCCATAATCATTCGGTAACGGCCATGCCGCACTGCTCGCAGATCTTTGTGTTGATGTCACTTCATCCTGAAATGTTTCTGTAAGTACACATGACTAGGGCAAAAATATAGTTACAACAGTGAAGCGAGCAAGACACTATTTTGTACTACCTGGCAAAACAGGACTAACAATAATGTTACACATCATGAAGCATAAGCAGGTGATATTTTAAAAATTATAAAAAAGATAGTCTGTGCAGCCTGCATACTGAAATCCCTCTTAGCTCACCAGAGGAGCATGATGTTGGGGCCCAATCGAAAACACAGACAAATTACAAATTTAGACAACACGTTGCATATAAATAAGCAAGCAGTTGGCATTCTGTAGCTCAATTAAAGTCTTAGGGGAGCATAATGAACTGCGGAGGGTTTCATACAAACATACTATAGCAGGCAAAACTTTCCAATCATTAGCATAGTATAAACTAGATTGTGAGCCTCATGTAATAATAGTTGGTTAATAGACTTCAAAGCTTCAGGCACACTTCGGAAGAGTAATTAAATGGTAAGGCCTTTAATTATGTCAACTAATAGTTATACAAGTACCGAACATGAGGCTTGATTAATTGGGCATCTCATTAACTGAGGACAAATAAAGCAATTGAAAAGAGCATAATGTGCCTGAAACAGACAAGGAATTGAACTGTTGAGTTGCATATAGTCACTTACCTTAGCAGGTTAAAGAGGCTTAGCGCAGCTCCTACTTCTCTTGCGAGGCTCCTTCCTAACATCTTGTACATGGAAATCCTCAATCTTATCTTCATTGCACCCCCTCTGCAAGGTGACACAAACTGGTTACTCGTCTCCTTGGAAGATAAATATGCATACTTTCCAGTCTATGAACACAAAAGGATGAGATTATAACAAAACAACACCACATAATGAAACATGTCGCGTCTCTTGGACTTGCACACAATGAAATGAGCATTTACTATGTCTGCACTATGTAAAAACTAGGCATACCTTCGAACTGGATCTCCAGGTACTCTTGGAGAGCCTACTGTAGTGTATAGCCAAACCTTTATGTCACCTATGAGTTAGACAAGACCCCACTACAACAGCCCTTAGTGTTTAAATCATTGACAAGCTCTGTTAGAGTGTTAGGTCAAGAACAACAAGTAATCAAAGCAAACAGTCCTAGTATGGATGGCTGATGCAAACAAGCAATTGAACAGATGTGTGAGCAAATCTTACATATCAAGAAAAGAAGCAAAGAAGGAGGCTTAAAGATCATAACTTGACTGACCAGATTTAAGGGGCATTTAAACATCATGTGCAACGTATGAACTAACATAAACATTGCATATTCCAGATTCTACAATGGAATGCACATGTATTAGGTTATGCCATGTATGATGATGCCTAAATGTACAGATAGCAGGCAGGAGTGATTCATCAGTGCACGCACAATTGAATTGCAGGTTAAGGGCCAGTTCGATTCTGCCTTTTCAGGGCATATTGTCAAAATAAGCCATAAAAGATGTCAAGAAGTCATTTTTGAGTTATGGGCTTGGGCTTAACTAATTTCGCTTTGGAGGGGGGTGTTTCGGGTAGAACCTCACTAAAAATTGAAGGGAAGGGGAATAGTGAAATGACTCTGTTGTCTGCCTATATTACACTCAAAATGCAATTGCTGACGCCCGTGTCACACCTAACCCTCAAGTAAAAACAAACACGCAAGCTTTCATTGCCCTACCTGCTTGCATCTCCTCTCCTCTTTCCCTCTACATCGATCCCCTGCCTGCAACACTAGGATTCCTCCAGCAAGTCATCGCCACTGGTCCCATCTGGCCTGGTCCTCGATGATGCTATGTCCAGCTAGGCTACATGGCCGACGGGTAGGGGAAAATCTCCCTGACTGCTCCTCCTTCTAGCGCCACCCCTCATTCTCATGGTCTCCAGCAGCTGCTCCACTGTGGTTTGTCCAACGCACTACTCTGGCGGGTGTTGCACAACTATGGCTGATGCCACACTGCGGCAGAAGGCACCTTATTCCCCCTCCCCTCCTCCCAGGCCATGGCCTTGAGGTGCTGTTGAAGGATGAGCTCATCCAACAAGGTGAGGATCTCCTCTGATTTTTTGCCAATTTTTCATTCTGATCCACTATACGATGAATTGCTATGAGCTGCTTCTGCTGCTGCCATATGATGCATTGCTATGAGCTGCTCCTACTGCTGCTATATGATGAATTGCTATGAGCTGCTACTATATGATGAATTGCTATGAGCAGTTGCTGCTATATGATGAATTGCTATGAGCTGCTGCTGCTGCTATATGATGAATTGCTATGAGCTGTTGCTGCTGCTATATGATGAGTTGCTATAAGCTGCTCCTTCTGCTGCTATATGATGAATTGCTATGAGCTGCTCCTGCTGCTACTATATGATGAATTGCTATGAGCTGCTCTTGTTGCTGCTATATGATGAATTGCTATGAGCTACTACTGGTATATAATGAATTGCAAACTGCTGGTGCTGTATGATGAGTTGCCATGAGCTGCTGTTGCTGCTATATGATGCTTTCAGGTGGTGCTGCTATATGATAATAACCAGCCACTTGGACCATCGAATTTCAAAAAATATTTGTTCTTCATTTAAATCTGGGTCATGCGTTCTTCGTTTAAATTAGGCAATGGGATCTCTATGGAAAACATTGACCAAAGTAGATTGTGCCAAGTAGATGGTATCTTTGTATTTGCATTTTGAGCAAATAGTGATGGTCTATTTTCCTATCATATTAATTACTGCACTGGGTTCAGTTTTTGATGTTTGCAAGTCAAATTAATTTCCATATGGGCAGCAAAATGAAAAAAATATAATGCAATCTAGACTTTGCACTGATCATACCAAAGATAAGCTGAAAACGCAATAAAAAGAACTGGATGGCTTATTACATGGAGCTTATATTCACAGGTGCTTATTTTCTTAGGATAACTCGTAATAATTGTCCCTAAGAAACTTGGCTAATAGAACTGGCATACAAATAAGATGTGACGATGATTGCAATGGAGGAGTGACGTACCATAGCACACTGTATAGGCTCACCGCTGCCTCTCCTTTTTTGCGATGTTCCATGAAATTGCCACATACATCTTGTAGTTTTTCATTGTGTAACCCTATCTGCAAGTTGACACGGCTAATTTCAGACATCTCTACCTGATACTACATTGCATATCCCTTGCGCATATTTTAACCACGAATTAACGATTGTGTGTGTACCATAAACTAGCCATGACTCTGTATGCTGGACTAGCAGGCACTCTAAGGGAGCCTAATGTAGTGCACTGGAATTCCTACATGCCACCTACAATTTTGTGTAATGTACTGCCGCTGTTCCTAAATATATGTCTTTGTAGAGATTCCAGTATGGACCACATACAGATGTATATAGATGCATTTTCGAGTGTAGATTCACTCATTTTGCTCCGCATGTAGCCTATAGTGGAATCTCTAGAAAGAATTATATTTAGGAACAGAGGTACGAGGTAGTATCATGTATGACATCTACATATCTAATT
Organism: Triticum dicoccoides; assembly: GCF_002162155.2. NCBI lineage: Eukaryota > Viridiplantae > Streptophyta > Magnoliopsida > Poales > Poaceae > Triticum > Triticum dicoccoides. The sequence continues at coordinate 265,376,608 of NC_041381.1, read as the reverse complement.
TAGCAGCCAGTAGTAGAAATCATTGTTTGCACAAAGGGATTACTGGTCGAAAATCCTAGCAAAGCACGCTGGCAGGCACAGAACAATACAAGAGAGAGAGACGCACTTACAAGATCATATCAATGCCTCAGTCCAGGATCTTGGTTGTCCAAGCTGTTAGATCCAGCAGAAACATCGTCCTTGTAGTTTTTGCCAGCTACATAACAGGTAACAGCGACCGGTTAGTATATTTGAAGTACATCGGGCAGGTGATGTTGGACGGGTTTAAAGGTGACAAGTACCTAGGCCGTGGCGGGTGCTTGGCATCTCTCCAGACGGTGGGAATCAGGTTAGAAACGACAAGGGTGATGACGCTGCTCTGGCTGTCGGGGTCCGGTATGGAGATCTAGAAACGTCAAGCAGGGTGTTTGTGGAGCGGCACCGGTAGGGTGGACTACGGTGTGGGTGAAGCGGATCTGTGGTCGTGGACGAGGGCGTAGGTGAAGCGGATTTGCGGTCGTGGACGGGGAGTCAGAAGCTGCTTCGCTGGTTGGGTTAAGGATGGTGTAGACGATGCGGATCTGCGGCCGTGGACGGGGCGTCAGAAGCTGCTCTGGTGGTTGGGTTAAGGATGGTGTAGACAATGCGGATCTGCGGCCGTGGACGGGGCGGCAGAAGCTGCTCCGGTAGGTTGGATGAGGGTGCGAGGAAGCGGATCTGAGGCCGTGGACTTGTGAGTTGGCAAAGCGGCCCCGGTAGGGTTGAGAATGGTATAGGCGAAGCTACTCCGGTAGGGTTGACGGTGGTGTCGGCGAAGCGGCTCCGGTAGGGTTGAGGAAGGTGTCGGCGAAGCGGCTTCGGTAGGGTTGAGGAAGGTGTCGACGAAGAGGATCAGAGGCCGTCGATGGGGGCGTCGGTGGCGGCTCCAGGGGTTGTGGACAAAGCGTCTCCGGTGGGGAGTACGAATGAGACGCTGCAGATGCGCAACGGTTGACGAGAGTACCGGCGAAGCAGATCCGACGCCGTGGACAAGGCCGGCACTGAATGGGTTGTGGTACAGTGGTGGATGAGCAGTCCACTTGTTTCTAGGGGAGGTGGGAGGGGTAGATGCAGCCGCAGAAGCAGATTCGGCGAGCTGGACGCCACTGGCAGTGAATGGGCTATGGTACGCCGGTGGATGAGCAGTCTAGGGTTTCTAGAGGGGAGGGGAGAAAGGGTGATGAAGTACGGACGGCGTGATGTAAGATGCTCTGGTGCTGTGGAGTTACTAGTTAGCCGTTTTTGCGGGAGGGGGAGAGCAAATGGGGGTGCCATGTAGTGGGGGAACTGGAAGTTACCAAAGCAGCCCGGACCTATCATGTAGATGATGGCGGTATTGTAACTGTTGGTCTCCGTGCACCAAGGACAAAAGGGGGATTTTGCATGCTAAAGACTAAGGTGGTGGAAATTTTAGAAGGAGGCAGGAGATTTTGCCGCCCACGGGATCGTTCGTATCTAGTTTCAACTAATTTTGGACCGTGCTAGTGGGGAGGTCATGCTAGACTGTGTACACAGGGCACGCGTCAGCAGTTAATAACTGGTGTGAAGTCCACCCCAGGAAAAAACACAATAACTAGGGATGATGCTCCGATAACTTGGACGTTCACACGGGCGCGGCCAATCGTACGGGTGTAGTGGCGCGTTCCAAAAAAAGGGATCAAACGCTCAGCCTATGTATTTCTCGTGTAAATAGATAATTTAGTGCCATTGGTTATTTACTTTAAACATAATGCATTGACGTGTTAGTGTAGAGGCGCACAAAAAGAAATGGATATTGTAGTCCGCTACTTAAAAGTGTTACCTCATATGATTGCATAGCCTCCATTTCATAAATTGCGTACCCGTTGAATTCATATATGAATATTACATATATTACTTCAAAATATAAACTTAAATCATCCAAGACTAATGAATTTGAATGCAAGAGTAACAATGGTGCATGTACATGATAGCCACATTGTTTGTTTGAAGAAACATCACTGTAACTTTGGCATGCACAACTAAAAAGATTTATTTAAATAGAAAAAAATGTGATATGTGAGTGTCCAATCTTTATAGCGTTGAATCGATATTGTACCCTTGGCCACGATACAAATTAGATATTGACTTATGTTCAAGCGATGCACATCCACGATCGCTAGATAGTGATACGTGAATGAATTGTGCAATCTCTCTCACACGCATACATATCTCATTTCCCTATGGGCATCGGAATCACACACGCGCACTTCGTGTATTTCTCTCCCTCCGTCAGGGTTAAATTCGTCTTTCTACCCCGTCCTACAAGTCTCTCACACAGAAACACACACGCTCTCTATGTCTAACACGCCCACCGCTTTAATTCCGCCCACCCACATCCACTAATGTCTCAAAGTATAATAATGTCTCTCACACATATGCCTAAGGTTAACTCGAGTTCCGGAACCAAATGAATACATACAATGGGATTCCAACAGAGCACCTTTTGTTTTGAGATTTCTCTCTCTCTCTCTCACACACACACACACACACAAACACACACACACGCACGCACGCACACGTACGCACGCACATTGTTTCTCGCTTCATTTTTTTCGGCACTTGCATGCACACACACCGTTTGTTTATCTTCGTGAGGCTTTAAGTATGCCTCGCACAAATGCTATCTACCTATCCCTTAATATAGCTAGATATGTGTCACACAAACTCCTTATCCCTACTAGCAAGATGCCCATGCGTTGCACGGAACATCAAGATGCATTTGTATCAGAAGTTTATCTTGTGGGAGAAAAGGATGAACGAGGGAATGCCTTGTTTGCAAATGCGCAGAGGGGTGTGGGTGTATTTTTGCAAAATTGCCATAGTTTCCTTCCTATCCATCGGATATAAATCGGATGGCCTATATTGTAGGATGGCAGGAACACCATCATCACCAACTCTGTTTTTTATAAGAGTAGAGATATGTGAGTGTCACTACCCCCCCCCCACACCCACACACCCACACTTCCCAACACCGAAGGAGTAGGGTGACACCTCGATCTTGATACTAATCTATCGAGTGGCTTCTCTATCAAACATACACACACACACTACCCGGCACCGAAGGAGTAGGGTGGTACATCGATCTTGATAATAATCTATCAACTCCTCTTTCAAACACACACACACACACACACACACTCGCTAGTTGTGCCTCTGTGCCTACCGCGCACACTCTCGATACGTCTTTCTCTCCCTCCCCCCAACAATGATAGCAGAAGGGTGACAACTCGATCTGATCATAATCTGTCAATTGGTTTCTCTCTCAAACATTGTGTCTCGGTGCCTCGCTCGGTAGCCCCCTCGATATGTAGATTTCTCGCGCGCGCACAGCTGTAGTGATGATGACGCTGAACCCATTGTGCCTTGTTTTTACCGGCCTCATGTGACAGTTTTCACCCTGTTTTCTGTTAATTAACAAGGCAAACTTTTTGAAAGGATCGATATGGTTGACTAGAGGGGGGGTGAATAGGCAACTAACAATTTTTAGACTTTTCTTTAACAATTTAAACCTTGCAATGAAATAGGTTGTCTAGATGTGCAACTACGTGGACAACCTATATGATGCAAAGACAATAAGCACACAAGCAAGCAATGGATATAACTCAAGTAAGCTTGCAAAAGTAAAGGGACAAGATAACCAAGAGTGGAGCCGGTGGAGACGAGGATGTGTTACTGAAGTTCCTTCCTTTTAAAGGGAAGTACGTCTCCGTTAGAGCGGTGTGGAGGCACAATGCTCCCCAAGAAGCCACTAGGGTCACCATAACCTCCTCACGCCCTCACACAATGCGAGATGCCGTGATTCCACTATTGGAGCCCTTGAAGGCGGCAACCGGACCTTTACAAACAAGATTGGGGCTATCTCCACAACACTTGGAGGCTCCCAACAACACCACGAAGCTTCACCACAATGGAGTATGGCTTCGAGGTGACCTCAACCGTCTAGGGTGCTCAACACCCAAGAGTAACAAGATCCGCTAGGGATAAGTGGGGGGAATCAAATTTCTCTTGGTGGAAGTGTAGATCTGGGCCTTCTCAACCAACCCCGAGCAAATCAACAAGTTTGATTGGCTAGGGAGAGAGATCGGGCGAAAATGGAGCTTGGAGCAACAATGGAGCTTTGGGGGAAAGATATGGGTCAACTTTGGGGAAGAAGACCCCTTTATATAGTGGGGGGAACAATCCAACCGTTATCCCACTCACCAGCCCCGCACAGAGCGGTACTACCACTAGGGAAGGGCGGTACTACCGCTCAACCCAGCGGTACCGCCGCGCTGCCAGGGCCTTGACCCCAGGGCGGTACTACCGCTAGGGAAGAGCGGTACTACCGCTTAGGTCGGTACTACCGCTCCTACTACCGCCCTTAGTGCCGCAAAACCCAACATGAAAAACTTCGTTCGAGAATCGAGGCGGAAGTAGCCCAGACGCACAGCGGTACTACGGCCGAAAACCCCAAGCGGTACTACCGTTCGGAGAGCGGTACTACCGCTTGGAGCGGTACTCCCGCTCTGAGAGCGGAACTACCACTGGGGAGCTTCGGCGGTACTACCGCTGTGGGTCGCGGTACTATCGCTGGGGCAGAGCAAAGCATAGCAAGGGAAAATGGCAGCTCCAGAGAGGCGGAAGGAAAGACGATGGGTGTGATAAGGATGTGTACGTGTGATTCCACCCAAGTCTTACCAAAGCGGATCCCCTCTTGATAGCACGGTGACTCCTGCGAAACTAGACCACCAACAACGAAACGAAGGAGCTACACCGTCTTGAATTACAACACTGAGGGGAGGAAATCGTCTCGTACCAATGGATGAATCTCTGGAAGAACTAAACGCACACGATTAGTCCGCACAAGCATTGTCATCAATCACAAAACATCTTGGGGATAAATATGCCCTTACAATCTCCCCCTTTTTGGTGGATTGATGACAATACGGGATTTGCACAAAATGATAGATAAAGGATAAGCGCAAAAGCACAACCGTCCTAAAATGTAGAAGGGCTCCCCTTGGATGTGTGCTACCAAGATAAGTGCTTTGGACTGCACGGCACAGATGCCAGGATCAATGCTCCCCCTAAATATGAGAGACCAACTACCTAAGAAAGATATATGAGAGCAACATATAGATAATAGGATAAGCAAGCAACTCATAAGCTAGATAGGCATAGATAATGATACTGGAAAGGTAAGGTAGCATATGTCTCACACCATATGACTCAAGCTTAGGTCTCACTGACAGAACCAGAACTTAGGTCTCACTGACACAAACCAAATAAAGCAACAGGCGAAAACACAAACACAAAAGACAAAAGAAACAACACACAAATCCCTAAACTCTCTCCCCCTTTGGCATCGAGACACCAAAAAGGAGAGGGAGTGCTGCTACGGCTCCAGGTGACGTCAAACGAGGGACACACATCAGATCTCAGAGGGATCATCTGCGCCACTATCGTCAGCCAGGAAGTGCTCAGCATCAGAATCAGTCCAAGGGCAGTGCTGCTGAATCCACTCCTCCTCCTCGGTAAGCTGATCCTCAGAACCACTAATCACAATTGCACCCATCTGACGCATGAGCTCCTTGTGGCGACCTCAGGCCTTCTTCTCAGCCACATGAGTCATGTACTGACCATGAGACTCCATGCAGAACAACTTCTTCACCTTGATCTTGAGCTTCTTGGCCCAAGAGGGCTCTGCCTCAGAAGGCACGTAGTCATCATCTTCATCCTCAGCCTCAGCCCCAATCTCCTCCTCAGTCTCCATGGCAGCAGCAGATGAAGGAACTCCAGTCCTAGGGGCCTGAGTGCCCCAGTTATCCTTCTTCCTCAGACGCTTGACATCGTGAGAAACCAACTCTCCAATCTCCAGCACCACCTTGGGATAGACAAGATCCCAGGCCTTCTCAATGAGCAGCATAATGAACGGACCATAAATCGGGCACTTGCGCTCGGAGATAGCAGAAAGCAGATCAGACCACATAACATGAGAGATATCCAAGGACTCTCCGGTGTTCTGTCCCTTCTCACGCTGGCAGAAGAGAAGCATGTCCACGAGATAGGAGTGAACCTGGTCCAGATTCCCGATACGAGGGAAAAGAGTCTCTCTGAAGATACGGTGAAGGATATCCAGATAGGTAGGCAGCTCATAGGTTTCCTTCTTCGTCTCAGGGTTGATCCTCAAGGTGCAGTAGGGCCAAAGAGCTTGCTTGTGGGTGGCATTGACGTGACGGTGGGGGCGAAAGCTGATAGGAGACTCAAGACCTAGATCTTCCACCCCAATCAACTGCATGAAAGCTTTCCACTTGACTGACAACAACTTGCCATTTGTCATCCAAGTCAGTGTCTTGTCCTCAAAGGTGAACCATGGCATAGAATTGGGCCACAATATCAGCATCGTAGTCCTTGTTGAATTGCATGATCCTGAGAATGTTCAGTTGAGTGCACATCTGAAGAGCTTCACCAAAGTAGTCAGGATCGTTCTCCATATGCTCGGTGTCGATGGAGTGCACATTGACATAGAGATTCTTCTTGGCTTTGAGGACATCAAAGAAGATGGCAAACTGGAACCTGTTCCAGAACGGACGGTTGACCAAAGTGGTATCTTGGTCGACCTCCTACGGGTTGCGGCGGCGCCTTGCCCAGAACTCCTTGGGCGGCATTTCTGGCACGGTTTTGCCTGACTTTGGCTTGACCCCAGGCTTCTTCTGTAGTTGAGGAGGAGGTGGAGCACTAGAAGATCCTTCGGCAGGCTCAGTGGTGCGGTAGCGCTTAGACGAGGCACGACCAGGGTTGACACGACGAGCCTGATGCTCAGGAACCTCATCACCTGGAACCACACACACAAACACGCAAACAACCGGAAAGAACGAGCGTAAGCCACAAACACGAACAAAAAGGATCACTGAGAGGTAGGAGTATGACGGAAATTGGTAGAAGGGCGGTAGTACCGTGACCTGTGAGCGGTAGTACCGCTTCAAGCGGTAGTACCACTCTGGAGAGAGCGGTAGTACCGCTCGAGGCGGGGAAACAACAGTTTCCTACTGCCGTGGTCAGATCCGGTACTACCGTCCTACCAAATTCAAAAATACTCCAACCAAACACTAATCCAAACTGTCTAGAAGCACTCTCCATCCTACTGAAGCCTAGATCTGGACAAAAATCTAGAGATGCAACTGCTATTGCCCCTAAAACGCTAGATTGGAAATCTAGACAAAAGGAAACAGGGAACGGGGGCAATACCGGCATCCATGGCAAGAAGACAAGGTGGGGATCGATTCCACCGAAGGAAACGGAGAGGAGCGCCCTGGAGAGGGAGATCCGCCGGAGCCCTCCCGCAGCGCTGGTTGCTGAAGAGAGAGACGAACAGGGCGAAGGGGCGAGCGAATTGGTATGGGGGAGAAGAAACTCCCCCTGCCCCCGATATAACCCCCTGCCCGCGCCTCACAGCGGTAGTACCGCGCTGGAGGGCGATAGTACCGCTAGGAGCGGTAGTACCGCTCGGCACCAGCGGTAGTACCGCTTCAGCAACCACAAGGCTTCTAGACCAACGGCTAATGCTCCAAAAAAACGAAAAGCAAGGCCAAAGGAACGAGAGGACCGACGTGGCAACACACGCACACACACAACTGAACAGAAACCACTCAAACACAAACAACCACACGAAACAGAGCGAGCTCTGGCCTCTCTCAGGAGAGGGCGATGGCCGGAGCCACCTATGTTTGAGTCAATTGGTATGGCACCGCGAAGAATTATCCTTGGGCCCATGACCAAAACTCGTCTTTGAGGCACAAGTACCATCAAAAATGGCTAATGTGAAAGAGTTGATCGTTTTATGCATAATGGGGGGAGGGAAAGTTCATTGAGAGAACAACACTCCCCCTATGTCCATGCCTACATCTAATCTAGACAACAAGTTGAGTGGGGTGTGGTGTGCAAGGGTTCAAGTCACATTGCTCGAATCAATGATATTTAGCTTATGCCTTATCTCGCGAAATCTTGCTTCATCCAAGGGCTTCGTGAAGATATCTGCAAGGTTATCATGAGTGTTGACATACTTGAGCTCGATCTCTCCTCGCCTAATGTGATCCCGGATGAAATGATACCGAATCTCAATGTGCTTCGTCTTGAAGTGTTGCACCGGGTTGAGAGAAATCTTGATGGCACTTCCGTTGTCACACCAAAGAGGCACTTTGTCACAAATTACACCGTATTCCTTTAAAGTTTGCCTCATCCATAGGAGTTGTGCACAACAACTACCGGCCTCCACATATTCAGCTTCGGTGGACGAGAGAGATACACAACTTTGCTTTTTGGAAGACCAACTCACCAAAGAGCATCCAAGAAACTGGCACCCTCCGGAAGTGGACTTTCTATCCACTTTGTCTCCCGCCCAATCGGAATCCGTAAATCCTTCAAGCTTGAAGTTTGCCCCTCTTGGGTACCATAAGCCAAAGTTTGGGGTATGAGCCAAATATCGAAAGATTCGCTTGACCGCCACATAGTGACTTTCCTTCAGTGTAGCTTGAAACCGTTCACACATCCCCACACTCAACATGATATTCGGTCTAGATGCACAAAGGTAAAGCAAGGAGCCAATCATGGAGCGATATACCTTTTGATCCACCGCTTTACCATTGGGATCAATGTCAAGTTGGCACTTGGTGGGCATTGGAGTAGAGGCCGGCTTGACATCACTTAACTTGAATCTCTTGAGCATGTCTTGCGTGTATTTGGCTTGGTTGATGAAGGTACCTTATCTTCTTTGTTTGATATCAAAACCAAGGAAGAACTTCAACTCTCCCATCGAAGACATCTTGAACTTAGAGGTCATGAGAGCGGCAAATTTTTCATTGAAAGCTTTGTTAGGGGAACCAAAGATAATGTCATCAACATATAGTTGGCATACAAACAACTCCCCTTTGACCTTCTTAGTAAAAAGAGTGGGATCGATTAGCCCCACTTCAAATCCACGATCTTGTAACAACTTGGTAAGGTGGTCATACCACGCACGTGGGGCTTGTTTAAGGCCATAGAGCGCCTTATCGAGTTTATACACAAGATCCGGGAAGAAGGGATCCTCGAACCCGGGGGGTTGCTTGACATAGACCATCTCATTAATAGGACCATTAAGAAAAGCACTTTTAACATCCATTTGTTGCAACTTAAAGTTGTGATGGGAAGCATAAGCAATCAACAAATGAATGGATTCAAGGCGAGCAATGGGAGCAAAGGTTTCACCGTAGTTGATACCCTCGACTTGGGAGTAGCCTTGTGCTACCAATCTTGCCTTGTTGCGAATGATGTTCCCATGAGCATCTTGCTTGTTCTTGAAGATCCACTTGGTTCCAATGATGTTATGGTTCCCGGAAGGCCTTGGCACCAACCTCCACACCTTGTTGTACTCGAAGTTATTGAGTTCTTCATGCATGGCATTGAGCCAATCCGAGTCTTCAAGCGCCTCATAGACCTTATGGGGTTCAACACAAGAGACAAACGCGTGATGTTCACAATAGTTTGCTAATTGTCTACGAGTGCTTATCCCCTTTCTTAAGCTTCCAACCACATTCTCCATGAGATGACCTTTGGTGGTGAGTTTGGAAGCAATCTTCGCGGCACGACGCTCCAATTCCCCTCGGATGTCGAAGGTGGAGGGTTCACTTGATCATCTTGAGCGTTGTCATCAGCTTGTTCTTGATCTTGAGCTTGCTCATGATCTTGAACTTGCTTGTGGGGAAGAACTTGACCTTGGGCATCATGTGGAGGTTCACCACCATCTTGTGATTGATCTTGCCCTTTGTCTTGTTCCCGAGGTTGAGGGCCTTCACTTTGTTCTTCGGAAGCATGTGGGTCTTGAGTAGGTGACGGCTCCACCGAGGTGGAGCATTGTCCTTCTCCTTCGGCCACAAGGGGTTCCTCAATGGGTAGGATATGACCAATACCCATTATTCTTATGACTTGGGGAGGAATTTCATCACCTACATCACAAGTACCACTTTGCTCCACTTAGGAGCCGTTATTTTCATCAAACTCTACGTTACACGTCTCCTCAATGAGTCTGTTGGACTTGTTGAGAACACGGTAAGCATGATAGTTGGTAGCATAACCAACAAATGTGCCCTCATGAGCTCTAGCCTCGAATTTAGACAACCGAACACCTTTCTTGAGAATGAAACACTTACACCCGAACACCCGGAAGTACTTGAGATTGGGCTTGTTCCCAGTGAGTATCTCATACGGAGTCTTGTTCAAGCCTTTGCGGAGATAGAGCCGATTGGATGCATGACAAGCTGTGTTGATGGCTTCGGCCCAAAAGTTGTGTGGAGAGTTGAACTCCGCCATCATGGTCCTTGCCGCAGCCATCAACGTCCGGTTCTTCCTCTCCGCAACACCATTTTGTTGAGGGGTATATGGTGCAGAATATTGATGCTTGATCCCTTCATCACTAAGAAACTCATCCAAGGTGTAGTTCTTGAACTCGGTGCCATTGTCACTTCTTATTGTCAGAATCTTTGCATTATGTTGACGTTGAGCTTCATTTGCAAAGTCGATGACGGTTTGTTGAGTCTCACTCTTCCTCTTGAAGAAGTATACCCAAGTGTATCTTGAATAATCATCCACAATCACTAAGCAATACTTTCTACCCCCAAGACTGTCAAAGGATGGAGGCCCGAAGAGGTCCATGTGCAGGAGCTCCAAGGGTCTCTTCGAGTAGATGATAGTCGTGGGAGGGTGAGCCGTCTCATGAAGCTTTCCTTCGATACAAGCACTGCAAACACGATCTTTGGCAAAACTAACATTCGTTAGTCCATGAACATGGTCCCCCTTGAGAAGACTTTGCAAAGATCTCATATTAACGTGGGCTAAACGGCGATGCCAAAGCCATCCCACATCAACTTTAGCCATTAGGCATGTCGCGGTCTTAGTGGGGTGCTCCGAAAAGTAAATCACATAGAGATCGTTCTCGACATGCCCAACAAAGGCTACTTTAAGAGTCTTGCTCCACAAGAGGGCCACAGTATCAATATCAAAGAAGGTGGCAAAGCTCATGAGTGCGAGTTGACGAACGGAAAGTAAATTGAACGCAAGGGACTCAACAATCATGACTTTCTCGATTGTTAGATCATGAGAAATGACAACCTTGCCAAGACCCAATACCTTAGAATGTGAGGCATCACCCCATTCGACATTGGGGCATAGATGGGATCTTGTGCACGTCCACCACCAAGTCCTTGCTCCCGGTCATATGATTTGTTGCTCCACTATCGAGCAACCATGATCCCACACCGGAAGCAAACACCTACAAGAGACAATGCTTGGTTTTAGGTACCCATTGAGTAATGGGTCCTTTGATGTTAGTAACAAGGGTCTTAGGAACCCAATTAGACCATTCAATGTACTCATAAGGAGAACCAACAAATTTAGCATAAACGTGCCCATCACTAGCACGGCACAACACATAAGAGGGGTTAAAGTCGCTCGCTTTGTTGGGAGAGATGGCTTTGCGATCTTTGGCATCACCACTCTTCCCATTGTTCTTCTTCTCCTTAGGAGCACCTTCTCCCTCCTTCACAAAGGTTTGCTTGAGCGGAGGAGGTCGATTGGTCTTGCTCTTCTTCTCCTTGTTCTTCTTCTTGTTCTTGGACTTGGGTGAGAACCCAACTCCTTCCTTGCCCACAACTTCCTTTTGATTGCTCAAAAGGTCATTTAGGTTCTTCTCGCCTTGTATGCATGACACAAGACCTTTCTCGAGTTGTTCCTTCAACTTGGCATTCTCCTCCAAAAGATGCACATGCTCACAACATGGGTTAGTAGCATTTGCATTATCAATTAAGACCATGTGAGGAAATGTGGCATTTTCCTTGGTTAGCTTAACTTGGAGTTGAGCATGAGACTCCTTGAGGGTGGCATGAGCACCTTTCAAGACCTTGTGGGCCTTGTCAAGTACATCAAACTCCTCCGTGAGTCTAACATGATCAACCCCAAGTTTAGCCTTCTCGGAAGCTAGAACACGAGACACAACAAGAGCATGATCAAGATCTTTCTTTAGTTTAGCATGACAATCGTTGTGTGACTCCTCAAGAGCCAAACGATGCCCACGCTCTTCCTCAAGAGCATTAGAGAGATCCGATATCTCATCGGCATAGTCACGACTATGACTTTCCATCTTAGAGATGGTTTCTTCGTGAGCCTCGATCATGTCATGGGCTTCACCAAGTTGTTCCAAGAGAGCAACAAAGTGCTTCTTGGATTTGCCCTTGAGCTTACTCATGAAGGACTCAAATTCATTGATCTCCTCATTAGACCCCTTACCATTATCAAAGTCATCCAATGAAGGAGGGTTAGGAATAATGGTGGTTTTGATGTTGGGGGTTACCTTGTTGGTGGCCTTAGCCATGAGGCACTTGGCGGTGATGTTCTCGTTAGGTGCATCGAAGAGAGACACCCGGGGAGTTGTGACAATGGCAACGGATGCCATGGCCATTGTTTCACCATCTTCATCATCATCGTCATCCTCAGGGTATTCTTCTTGAACCACCAACTCGTGAGAAGGAGTCTTCTTGGTGAAGTTGTTCTTGTTGGGGAAGGACTTGGCTTTGTCTTTTCGGATGAACTTCCCACCATTGTCTTCCCGCTTCTCATAGGGACAATCCGCAACAAAATGGCTAACATTGCCACAGTTGAAACAAGTTCTAACTCGTTGCTTCCCCTTGAGGCCACTTGAGTTGTTCTTGTTGAAGTTGGGTCTTGTATTCTTCTTACTCCAAAACTGTCTTGAGGCAAGAGCCATGTGCTCATGATAATCATAGTTCGTGTCCTCGGGGTTGCTCTCCTCATCTTCCTCTTATTCTTATTCTTCCACACTAACCTTGGCCTTCAAGGCAAGATTGGGCTTCTTTGCCCTTTGAGAACGGAGCACCGCATTGTCGGTGGTCTTGTCCAAGATGCTCATTGCAACAAACTCATCCAACACTTCACCAGAGGTCATGGAGTGGAAGTCCGGTCTTTGGCGAATGACGGAGGACATGGCCTTGTTGTAGGGCATCATGGCCTTGAGAAAATTGCGCTTGATCCAGTTGTCATCCGTGTCCTTGCTCCCATGATCTTGGAGCGCGACCGCGAGTTTGGTCACTCTTTGAAAGAGCTCACGAGGTTCTTCATCCTCTTTCATTGCAAACTCATCGGCTTCATCTTGCACCACTTCATAGTTGGAGCGTTGAATGCTAGCACTTCCTCGATAGAGAGACTCAACATATTTCCATGCTTCTTTAGCCATGACATGAGGTCGAAGATGAGGGAGATCTTCGGGAAGGATTGCATCTTGGATGATGAAGAGAGCACTCTCATTGAATTGATTGTCCACTTCTTCTCGAGGGGTGAAGTTGCTTGGATCATGAGGATAGAAACCTTCTTCAATAATTCTCCAAAGGTTAGTGTTCACATGTTTTAAGTGACGCTTGAAGCGATAAACCCAAGAATCAAAATCTTCATTTTTCACATATTTAGGAGGAGGACCGGCATGATTCAAATGAGTAGAGGGGATCGGTCCTCTATACACTGGGGGTTCCACATTGGCAAAGATGCCGGTGCCATTTCTACCACTAGTAGATGGACTCTTTTCACTGTTAGCTTCCCCCTTGTCGGAGGTAGCATCCGTCACCTTGTTAGTGGGATCACCCACTTTCATCGGCGAGGTTGATAGTTTAAGTCCGTCTAAGAAATCAGAAAACATGCTTTTAACCTCGGCCGTCATGGAGGTTTTCAATGTGTCTAATGCCACATTGAATTCCTCACGAGAGAACGAGGCTCCCCCTTCGGTCGTGGACGAGAAGGGATTCACACCGGAGTGCTCCTCCGCACCGTCGTGGGTGTCATCCATACTCTTCGGACGGCAAAGTCCTTAATAAAGAGACGAGGCTCTGATACCAATTGAAAGGATAGATATGGTTGACTAGGGGGGGTGAATAGGCAACTAACAATTTTTAGACTTTTCTTTAACAATTTAAACCTTGCAATGAAATAGGTTGTCTAGATGTGCAACTACATGGACAACCTATATGATGCAAAGACAATAAGCACACAAGCAAGCAATGGATATAACTCAAGTGAGCTTGCAAAAGTAAAGGGACAAGATAACCAAGAGTGGAGCCGGTCGAGACGAGGATGTGTTACCGAAGTTCCTTCCTTTTATAGGGAAGTACGTCTCCGTTAGAGCGGTGTGGAGGCACAATGCTCCCTAAGAAGCCACTAGGGCCACCGTAATCTCCTCACGCCCTCACACAATGCGATATGCCGTGATTCCACTATTGGAGCCCTTGAAGGCGGCAACCGGACCTTTACAAACAAGATTGGGGCTATCTCCACAACACTTGGAGGCTCCCAACAACACCACGAAGCTTCACCACAATGGAGTATGGCTTCGAGGTGACCTCAACCGTCTAGGGTGCTCAACACCCAAGAGTAACAAGATCCGCTAGGGATAAGTGGGGGGAATCAAATTTCTCTTGGTGGAAGTGTAGATCTGGGCCTTCTCAACCAACCCCGAGCAAATCAACAAGTTTGATTGGTTAGGGAGAGAGATCGGGCGAAAATGGAGCTTGGAGCAACAATGGAGCTTTGGGGGAAAGAGGTGGGTCAACTTTGGGGAAGAAGACCCCTTTATATAGTGGGGGGAACAATCCAACCGTTATCCCAGTCACCAGCCCCGCACAGAGAGGTACTACCGCTAGGGAAGGGCGGTACTACCGCTCCGGGCAGTACTACCGCTCAACCCAGCGGTACTGCCGCGCTGCCAGGGCCCTGACCCCAGGGCGGTACTACCGCTAGGGAAGAGCGGTACTACCGCTTAGGGCGGTACTACCTCTCCTACTACCGCCCTTAGTGCCGCAAAACCCGACATGAAAAACTTCGTTCGAGAATCGAGGCGGAAGTAGCCTAGACGCACAGTGGTACTACGGTCAAAAACCCCAAGCGGTACTACCGTTCGGAGAGCGGTACTACCGCTTGGAGCGGTACTACCGCTCTGAGAGCGGTACTACCGCTGGGGAGCTTCGGTGGTACTACCGCTGTGGTTCGCGGTACTACCGCTGGGGCAGAGCAAAGCATAGCAAGGGGGAAACGGCAGCTCCAGAGAGGCGGAAGGAAAGATGACGGGTGTGATAAGGATGTGTACGTGTGATTCCACCCAAGTCATACCAAAGAGGATCCCCTCTTGATAGTACGGTGACTCCTACGATCATTGTCATCAATCACCAAAACATCTTGGGGATAAATATGCCCTTACACTTTTCTTTGTTACTACTAGTGAATCTGAAATCATTCGGGTAGACATAAAATATATCACTTCAACCCAATTATTGCAGCTACTATTTTAAAAGAAATTAGCTAGCTTCCCGTGTGTTGCACGGAACATCAAGATGCATTTGTATGAGTAGTTTATCTGGTGAGAGAAAAGGCTGAACGAGGGAAGGCCTTATTTGCGAACATGGAGAAACATGTGGGTATATTTTTGCAAATTTGCCATAGTTTCTTTCCTATCCGTTAGATATAAATCCGACGGCCTATATTGCAGGATGGCACGCACACCATCATCACCAACTCTATTTTCTACTCCCTCCGTCCGAAAATACTTGTCATCAAAATGGATAAAAAGAGATGTATCTAAAACTAAAATACATCTAGATACATTTCCTTTTATCCATTTTGATGTCAAGTATTTCCGGACGGAGGGAGTATTTGTCTTTTTAGAGATTTCAACAAGTGACTATGACCGGACCTTACCAACATACTCAAAAAAGTAGTCCATAATTTTGATGTTACCCTCTTTTCTTGGCGGTGCAGTGCCATCTAGATACCTCATAAATAAATCAACGACAAATCGGACCCCTTCCTGAAAAGACATACGGAGAAAAATGAGTGAATCTACACTCTAAAATATGTCTACATACACATCCGTATCTGGTAGTCCATTTGAAATCTTAAAAAGACAAATATTTAGGAACGAATGGCGTATAAGAGTAGACATGGAGATATATCTCTAGCATGGTCTACAACAAAAATGTGCTGGGCTAGTTAGCGCTGGATGCTCGCAACGCGATGACATGAGTTTGAATTCTGTCTTTTAACTTTACATTTTTATATTATATATTACTCTACTTATTTAATATATACTTCTTTCGCTACTGTACTGACAGTGGAACACACAGAGTACTTAGAGTACAAGATAAAGGATGGACTTGTTTCTTTTTAACTTTCTATACGAAGCTGTAGCCACCCTGCAAGTCACGTGTACATTGTACATGCAGTTAACTTTTTATGGAGGGAGAATCATACAGGCAATTCACTCAAACGGATTGGATGTCACTCTATTATTTCCAGCATAAAGAGCATCTCCAACGGCAGCCGGTAAATTTCCTCCCGCTTCCTTCCACGGAGGACGACATCAAACGCCAGTGGAATACATTTTTACAACTCTAACCAACCAGATAAAATTCGTGCAAACACGGACTAATTTCATATAAGCATGAAGGATTTCGTATAAAAAAGCCGGATCTTCATATAACCATGATGGATTTCATTACATTTACATGAACTAAGAGGTGCCAATCCGACTCTCTTGTATAATTAATACTCCCTCCATCCGGAAATACTTATCCTAGAAATGGATTTATCTAGACTTATTTTAGTTCTAAATGGCCGTCTGCGGATCCCTTTGTCTTCGTCATGTCCGTCAGACACTTGCGGGGTCGACGAAGGTCCTCGAAAGAGACGATGCAGCAAAAAAACCACCTCAATCTGCAGTCGTCGCCTCGGCAGTGGCCTTCATGGGTCCCAAGTGGCGGCGGCCTCCTGTGTTCTACTTCTTCTCGATGTTTGCGGTGGACACGAAGAAGCTGGCCACTGGCTCATCGCTCTCCACACACCCGGATTCTGTCTGTGCCTGCATGGCGCTGCCGCAGGCACGGGAGGCGTGCCCACAGACATGGGAGGCGCGGTCGCCGCAGACACTGGTGGGGTGTTACGACGCGACAGCGATGGCGCACGTACCGGCGTGCTCGCCGTTGTGCCGGCATGGAGCAACTGGCCACTCCTCATCGAGTTGAACTGGAGCAGCGAGTTGCTGAACCACGCGCCTGCTTGGGGCCACAACTGGCTCCGTCGGGGCAAGCGAGGTTGGTGAAGCACCGAGCGGCCTCGCCCGTATCCAGAGGGCTCGGCGGGCCACCCAGCCGGGTAATATGCTGGACAGCGGTTCATCGGAAGCCATCGGAAGAGTGGAGAAAATGGTGAAGGAGGAGATGGGGGAGCGGCGGAGGGGTGCAATTCTGGCCCGCTGTCTGTCCGGCCTCGTGTAAATAGAGGGCGGACGGTAGGAGCTTGGCCGACGTCTCGCCTCGTTTAAACTGAGGGCGGATGGGAGGAGCTCGACCGGTGTTGCGTTTAATTCCGGCCCTCTCATGAACGGATGTGTGGCCGGAGTAGGATTCTCGGTCTGCATGCGGGTTTAACGGAGGGGTTTAATGGAGGCGCCGGGCGAGCAGCGGGCAGCGCAGTACTATTTGATTTGACAGCAGTAATGAGCCGTCAAATCAGAAAGGCCCTCGCCTCTCGTGAAACCGACCGAGCTAGACTGCCCCGCCCTGTAGCCTTTTAAAAAGTGTATATACTCCACTTTTGTACAGTACTACAGTATCGATGGATTGCGCCATGGAGCAAAACATGAAATTAAAAAAAAAGATGGTGCATATAGAGAGCGCTCATCGCCAAATTCTGCATATAGTACTATTAAAAAGGCTTATTACAATAATGGTGTCTAGCACAACTGCACAACCCACCCCTCAAATAAAACTAAGCACCCTGGAATTCTTTGACAAAACTAAGCACCCTGAAATTCTTTGACAACTAAACTGCTGGCTATATGATGTTGGCCTTATATATTGTACATATATAATGTGAAGAAACGAGTGGTAGTACTATACCAACTAAAAGATGAAATGTAAGAAATACTAGTATGTACGTACTGAAGAGTTAAAGTAACGAGAAGAAACATAACATAGTTCTGTTGGGGGCTCAGCACAACACACCCCTCAAATTAAATTAAGCACACCTGAAATTAAACTTTGCAACTATTCCGGTAGACACTGCATTAGAAGTTTAGAACCACCATGAGCAACGACACTGCCACCTTACTCAGAGTTCTCGTCCATGTCCTCGACCTCGTCCATGTCCCTCTTCCTCTTGGCCGATACTTCTTTGCTTGAACCGCACACTTGGCTGTTGCTCTTCATCCAACCCTTGTAAATATTGAAGCAAAGGTAGCCATCCATTGCAGCGTAGTGGATGTTGTCTATATCTAGTACATTTCACTGCCATGCATAATGATGAAACATGTATGGAGGTTTCTCCAGTTTACCGTACGAAGGATGAACCATGGCTCCTGCCAGGGTCAGCATTGAAGGCTGACGAGAGGACACTAGCCGATTCTTCTGGAGGTCAAAGGTGTTGCCTACAACGAGGCCTATTCGACCCAGGACTTCTTTGTCGTTACCAAAGTCTACAGTAACGAATTTGACTACGTTGCTCTCGAGGAAGTCCTTAAAATCCTGGGACTCAACGTCGGCATGGCATATGTGGTAGATCAAGCATAAGTCATGCACGCAAACCTGGATCACGGCGGGCTTCTTCCTCTCTTCATCCTTTAGATCCTTCTCTCATCCCAGGACTGTGGTGTACTCAACATCTAGCCCAGCGACCCACTCATCATCCGAGTCTTCAAACATGCGTCTGAAGCAAGAAAGGCATCCTTTCACCGTCGCGGAAGAACGGGTGTAGATGACGTAGAACTCATCGCCGGTGATGGTTCTAACCTTGTACTCACCGCCGATCATGGAGATATGGGACGCCATGGATTTGGGAGGAGGGTTAGGATTAGTGGAACTGCGTAATGTGAATGGATGGGACGACTAGGAGCGAACCGCCGTAGTATTGAAGGACGTGCGGGGACGAGTAGGAACGAACTGCCAGCATGCGAATGGCAGGGTAGTGGCTTTCCATTCTCCCATGATACGGGCTTCCGAGATCACTTGGATCTGAGATCGAACGGTTGCATGGCGTGATTCTAGACCTATGGGTGAATATCCTATCCTGGAGGGTTATTATGCAAATTTTCAGCAACTTAGATGCGACCGTTTGATCTCAGATCCAAGGGCTGCGAGCAGCCCGCATCATGGTTGCGCCTACCACGACCGTCGCGTCGCTCGAGCATTCGCGCCCTTGGAGATTTAACACGGTGCGTTAGGCTATTTGATTTTGGCATGTGATACATAGTCATCACTTAGTCACTCATACTACAACAAGGTTGGCTATAAGGTTGGCTATAAGTGTATTTTTTTACTCCTCTCTATCTCTTTCTTCGTACTCCCTCCGTCCCACAATATAAGAAATTTTTTGACACTAGTGTAGTGCCAAAAAGTTCTTATATTATGGGACACAGGGAGTACTAGTATTTATTGCATTTGCCAAGGAGTGACCTCTTCCAATGAAATGGTGTTGCTAAGTTTGCTTCATTTAATTAGATATAGACTCAAAATTGTCTTGTCACCTAGATAGACGCGCTTAGCACCGTTTCTTCCTTGGGTCACCAAACTAGTCTCTCTCTTCTTGATTAACTTGCCACATCAGACTTTATGCCTATGTGGCAAGCTTAAGCACATGTAGGAGCAAGTAAGTACAATAGTGCACTTTACATGGCATTTTTGCATATGTGGAGGAAAGAGAGGCAAGGAAAAAGTGGAGAAGTGGGCTCTCATACAAGAGCCATCCTATACTACATGGTGGAGAATTGGGAGAGGCACATGCATGGAGGTGGTCAAGAATCGGGAGAATCACGCCGGTCGTAGCGCCGTAGTTAAAATGATAATGGCAAGTCAAATCACGGGGCCCCACCTGTCTAGCAGTAACTCGATGTCAAATCACACAGCCCTACGTTTGCAGCAACCTACTCCCTCGTCTTCTCGCGTCTGTGTCAAACTGACTAGGCGGAACTGCCCCGCCCACCGCGCAGGAAAAGCCCGCGCCGTATCCTCCCTCCGTCTAGGTGACCAAGGTGGAGAGGAAAACGAGAGAACTTAATGTTTAGTATTTGCTAAGGCTGGTTGTAATGGTACTAGCCTTAGCAATTTTGATGAGGTGTCATAGAATTAAATGAAGAAAGAGAGAGGGTTTAGTACTATGTGTCATACATGGCAATAAATAAAGTACTACATGATAGTAATATATGATACATGGTGCAGGAGTACTAAGTATTATTAATATAGTTTTGCTAGAACTCATCTAGATGAGATATAATTTTGTCTCATTCATCTTTTATAACCATTGGATGTGATGCTATAAGATGCGTGTGTGCTGACGTGGGTTGTATTTGTTCTTGTTTTCAAAGTGAATGAGACCAAATTATATCTCATCTACTCCCTTTGTTCCTAAATATTTGTCTTTCTAGAGATTTCAACAAATGACTACATACGGAGCAAAATGAGTGAATGTACACTCTAAAATGTGTCTATGTACATCCGTATGTGGTAGTTCATTTGAAATCCTAAAAAGACAAATATTTAGGAACGGAGGGAGTAGATGAGTTCTAGGTACTCCCTTATTAATATCATTGCGTGCAACGAACTGCCCACTGCATGTCATGTTTGATAGTCTCAAGTCATTAAAAGCATACAAGCCCACCACATCTCTTATTGGTTGATTCCTCTATTTATGTCAAAAAATAAGAAACAATGTGAGAGGTAATGCACCACGCCTATGTGTTTACTATTTGGTTTTTGTAAGATGACTTAATAATCACCTAGACGGAGGGAGTATTCGACTTGACAGCGGACGGCGCAGTTCTCGATACGGCTTTAATGCAGACGAGGGAGGGAGTAGCGGTTCCCGATATGTTGAATGGCCAATGCATCCTCCTTCAATTAATGCATGAGGGAAGTAATGGGAGGAGGTCCGGGAAAAGATGCTGCTCGATGTGAATGCAACGCAGTTTGCCCTCATTGCCCTCATATAAAGGCGCCCCTCCATTCCAATTTCCAATGCATCTACCACATCGTATGCACCTAAGCATTTGCCTAAGCACCTACACTAAGCGCAAAAGAGCTCACTCCAGACCCATGGCGGCAATGCGTGTGACCGGCCAGTGGCTATGCCAGATGGTCCATGACGCTAGCCTGCGGATGGCACCGAGGATCGTCTCGAGACGGTGTTGGAGACCGGCTGGTGGATGGCCGTTGTTGAGACCAACTACGACTCTCAGTTGGACCAGATGATCGTTGCCACCAGCAACAAGTTCACCGTCCTGAAGAAGCTCGCGGATGACGTCACCGTACTCCTTGAGCCCGTGCGCCCGGGCTCCTCATTGCCTGCCACCCTAATCGGTGTCCATGGCCGGAACCTCTTTCAAGCACTGGTGGCCCTACGACTGCCCGTTGACGCCACGAAGAATGTCCACCTGGAGGTCGCGCTCGCCGCGAGGCGCCTCGCCCTGCAAGAATTCGTCGACTTACAGATCCACGTGTAGGAGCAAATCGTGTACATAGGTATCTACAAGGCCAGTGAGGACGCTACGATGTTGGCCTTCCTCAACCGGCTGGCAGCCTTGGATGCCTTTGCTGAGAAGCACCTCGACCTAACCACAAAAGCTGCCGCTCCTTAGCCGCCGGTCGGTGTCCTGGCGCACTAAGTTGAGGAGGAGGAGGTCGTACGTTCATGGATCCATCTTTCTTCTTACCTTCTGTAACCACCACTACGATCGCATCATCGTGGCCTTAATTCTTATTGTGCTGTTGCATTCTCGTTCCAGTCAATACCGACATGTGCGATCCCTTTGCTTCATTATATGCATGACTATAACTAGTACTCAATCCATCAATTTATAAGTTTTGCTTACCTTTTCCATCAACTTCGTGCAACGCGCGGGCATCTTGCTAGAAACACTAGAATATGTCTATATAATCCGTATGTGATAGTCCATTTGAAATCTCTAAAAAGACAAATATTTAGGTACGGAGGGAGTAATATATTAGGAGTATATAAAAAGAATAGTGATTTCTTTCAAGTTTGTGAACAAATACTACTATTCTACTAACTTTGGATCCGTCGCAACGCACGGGCACATTGCTAGTAAAAGGAAAAGGCCTGACGTGTTCGCGTCGCACCCCCAAACGCCCGGGAATCGGGAGTACTCCATGGCCCGTCGGGCACGACACATAGCTTAGGGAAGGCGTGTTGACCAGCATTTTCACTTTCACGTGGGACCGCCGTTGAGCAAACCGACACCCCGCCCGCTGCCGGGTTGGAAAACAGAAACGAGAGGAAGATCTAGCTGCAGCATAGAAGCCAAGAAATTTGGTGTCAGATGGGGCTTGCTGATATAGTAGGAGCATTCCTTACTAGTACTACTCCTACTAGTACCAAGTTTGTACTCCTAATACTATATTACTAGTACTACCACTATACAACTAGTAGGTACATGCACGGCACAACATCGTAGGAACAAAAAACGGGAAGATCTTGTTTTGGGGGATTTATCTTTTTTTCAATCAACGTAGTTTGAATAATATGATGTGGGGGGCACCCATGAAGCTTACGTGGCTTGGTTGCATGGCTAATAAAGGTTAGAGAAAAATAAATAGATAATGTGTTTAGAGTGCACTCCACTAAATAGATATACTTTGGATCCATTGCAATGGACTGACACATCTATATCTATACCCCCTATATAGTGTGTGAAAAACATTGAAAGTTGGTCGTTGGATGAAGCCAATCTGACGGTACAAAGATGGAAAATCCGAGCACTACTGGCCGTTGGATATCATCCACCAGATTCTGCCACATGTATAATCTAGAAGACTCCATGGTTGAATTTAATTCATGATTAACTTTGCCACAACTAAGCTTAGACAAAGTTATTAGTTCTTCAAAATGAAAGCCACAAGTTGGCAAGCCTAAGGGAATCTTGCCACATTTTGTGTGCGTATGTCATGTGGGGCCTTGGTGTGGCTTGCCTAAGGTGTGGCTTGAACCAAACAATCACCTAAGTTAATCAAACTTGCCTAACCTTACATTGCACCAGATTTTGCCACATGTTAGAATCTAGAAAACTCCACATGTATAAGCATAATGCACAAACCACCAGAATCTCATGCGTCCAATGCGTGTGTACCTTACTAGTACTAGTTGGTAGTAGTAAGAAACAAATTCCAGTTCTGGCACAAGCTCGTACTGCAGGAGCACCACAAGGCCTGCCGCAGGAGTTACATTTCCCTCTCGGGGCCCATGGGACCGAACTTCAGTGGCTTAGTGCCCGGCCTATGAGTCAATGACATGCGGACCTTAAATGCGGCTGGTCCACATGTCATTCTCATCGTGGTGGTGTGGTTCGCGACTCACTCGTTCGAGATGAACCGGCCGGTGGTGGCGTGGCTGTGGCGAGGGTGCCACAACTGGGCGTCGGGGCGTTACGAGGCGTAGATGGCCACACCGGCGGGTACTACCTGCAGTACATAAGTACTCCAGCTGATGATTGTTGCCCGGGACGAAATGTGTCACAGCCGCTGTATGAAAATTCGATGGTGCGGGAGTACGGATCGGAGCACAGCAGCAGAGCAGGCAAACTGCGTCCAATCGGGTGTGTCTGTGGTAGAAAGTTGATGGTCGCCGCAGTTCAGCACACAAAGGATCCATGTCATGCACACAAAGGCAGAGGAGCGGTGGGGCCGAGAGGGATGAGGGGTAGGTCGGGGGATGAGGATCCCCTGACGCGAACAACCCTACCATTCTGTCACTGACATGTGGGACCCATTAGCGCGGGTCCCACCTGTCAACGAAGGAAAGGCTATGATAGCCACGTCAGAGGAACCATGTCCACGTCGGGGGACGTCGTGCCGTGGGTTGGAGCGGCATCGTGGGAATCGCGTGTGGGTGTGGCAGTGGTAGAAACAAGAAATGTGATGGTCGCCATGGTTCAACTTCCATGGACAAGTTGTCATGTCTGCTGACACGTGTATATAAAAACTAGAGTGTTTACATTTCAAGCACGTGAACAAGTATTATTCTACTACTTTGGATCCATTGCAATGCACGGGCCAGCAAATTGGTAGTAGTAGTGTCCATCTCTATCTCTAGAGGCCTTCCCTTGTTCTTCCTTTTCTCTCACAAGATAAACTACTACAAATTCATCTTGATGTTCCGTGGAATGCACGAGGATGTTTCCTTGGGGGTCTATCCAGCGCGGCGTGGCCGTAGTTGCAAGTTGACGCCCCTTGAGATGCCGATGTTGAGGGGCACTCTTATTTCCTCCGATGAGCAGGTATGATGAGTTTGATCACGTAGTAAATGCATTCTAAAGACTACTTCCGTGTCCATTTCCTAATTCTCCCCCTGCCCACTGTTTCACAGGCTAGTCTTAGTGCGAGTGGAGATTGGCTTGCATATGTACGGGAGGGTACCAACATCAATTTGCACAATATTTACAATGGTGACACCATTCCCGTAGAACCTTTGTCCAACATTGGTATCAGCCATGCAATGGGCCACCGCATGAATTGGTACGATGGAACCACGATGAAATTGAATAAGATAGCACAAACCTTGCACATGGCGGTCAAAGGCGGACCATGCTGTCTGCGGCCGATTTGTTGCAGTATGAGTACGAAGACGCTATGCTCCTTTCTAACCGCATCTTCGCGGTGACAAACCAGGGGACTTATTTTGTATGGGACACATCATACGATATACTCCCTCTCTCCCAGTTTATTAGTTTTGAATCTTTTCGCTTTATAAGTTTCAAATTCAAATTTAGAGCTCTCCATCACATGTTGAGATTACAATGTCCATTAAATTGTTGTGTGCATGTATAGTAAAGAAACAAATATCGAGTTTGTCATGAGTTCGTGCAGCGGTAGCACCACAAGCCCTGGCGCAGGAGTTACATTTTCGTCTTAGGGCCGTCGGGACTGAGCTTCAGCGCCTTACAACACCTACCTTTGAGTCAATAACATGTGGAACCGATAGGTGGCTGGTCCACATGTAATGCTCCCGAAGGCAGAGGGGCAGTGGGGCCAAGAGGGTTGAGCCGTAGGTCGGGGGACGTGTGGTGTCATGGGTTCGAGCGGTGTCGTGGGAACCGCGTGTGGCTGTGGTAGAAACTTGATGCTCGCTGCATTTTAGGTGGCCCACATGTCATGCACACAAAGGCAGAGGGGCGGTGCGGCCGAGAGGGGTGAGGCGCACGTCGGGGGACGTGGTGCCGTGGGTTGGAGAGGCGTCGTGGGAATCGCGAGATGAAACGTGATGGTCGCCGTAGTTGAACTTCCATGGACAATCTGTCATGTCTACGGACACATGCACTGCATACCGATCACTGGAAGGAGTAGCAGAGAAAGCTATATTTGCGGATAAATATTTCCTTATAGTCAAGCGGACCCATGCTACTACTCTGTTCCAAAGACATGCACACCATCAAACTAGTCCATCTATATCAATATACACCGAGAGGGAATAATTTTTTTTACAAGAGAGGAAATAGCTTATCCATCCATAATGCCCTCCAGCTGGTGCAGCCTTTTCTTCTTCTCCTTCTTCTTCTTCTTCTTCTTCTTCTTCTTCTTCTTCTTCTTCTTCTTCTTCTTCTTCTTCTTCTTCTTCTTCTTCTTCTTCTTCTTCTTCTTCTTCTTCGTCTTCTTCTTCTTGTTCTCATTTTCGGTGGGAGACGGCTTCGCAACAAGCTCTTTGGACCTTGCAGCTATCTCGAAACTCACACGGGCATCGAGGCCAGCATATTTTATCCGCTCGTACGTCAAGGTATAATTCTCCCATCCAGACGACCTTAATGCTACCGTCTCGTCACCCTTCTGAAGATTTGTACCGAGCACAAAATTTGCTATGTCGAATAGGGATGGTGTCTGTTTATCACAATCTTCTACAGGAATTTTGATTCTGGTTTGTAGGTCAGTGATGCTTTTCAAATCAAGGTTGTACGGCTCCAGCTTCTGTTTATCCCATTCGATGGCTGCCCCACAGAAGTATACATCCTCCCGAGACAAGAAATCGTGAAGCTCACCTGGTATGGAGGGCGCGTGTATGATGTGGTACACCAAAACATCATCTTCGAGGCACAACTGAAGGACGGCGGCGCGTTGGATCTTCCCAGGGGCACGCTCCGTGTAATCTGCGTCGAGACCGATGACCCTCATCTCTACCTTTTCGAGGGAGTTGGATACATTGTTGACCCACTGCCGAACAACCCTTGGGTGGACGGTGACAGTGGCAACTATGCTCCTCGAGCCTTCGACGAGGACATGTTGGACGCTAAAAACCTGCATCTCGATCTCTTTCGCCATTTGGAACCGCTGGAACGGAGGGCAATGGTTTGGAGAATTAGGATTAGATGGCTAGTCTAACTGAAGTAGTAGATGATTATTTAAAGAGGTTAAAACAATGTGAACGCAGTGGGGTTTGGATGCAAATGAAGACGAAGGGGAGGTGAAGAAGCCGAGGAAAATCAGTTCCCAATGGAGAAGTAAATGGGAGAAGTGGCGTGCAGGCAGTTGATTAGACGGCTAGGTAGACTAAACAAAAAGGCTATGCGGGTAGACTGATGAGTCGTACCTTTTCGTGTACGTGCCCATCCTTCCTGATAGGTGGGACCTATGCAAACAGATAAAAAAATGTGTCGTAGCTTTTTTTTAGCGCGTGAGTGGGAGACACAACATTCTTTGGTTAAGGAATACTCCCTCTGTTTAGGTGAGTATAAGTCACCTTTTGAAAATCAGGTTTTCCCAAAACCTTTAGGCATGGAGCATTAACTTTCGGGTCGATCCCCTCCTACCCTTGTTAGCCAGTGTTCTCTTCCTCTGCTGCCGCATTCTACCTTTCCATTTTTCCTCTTCTCAAGTGTGCAACGATCTGCATGCCATCCTTGATGCACCAGAATGACCACTGCATGCATCGCGGCAGGGCGTTGATTGGGCATGCACAAGAATTTGGTTCTGCTCGCAATATGGATGATACCTGAATGATGAAGTGAACAGGCATGCTAGCACGGGAGACCTATTTCCGCTATACAATACTGGAGCTCTCATGTTCCTACTAGTAGTAGTAGTAGTAGTACAACTGTGGTACACTTGATGGTCAAAATACTATTCATCCGGTCCTCACAGTGAAGTGACAACACCCTGCGCCTGACACTATTCCAGGCGAGGCGGCGTGTTCTGGTTACCAAAGCCAACCTCACCCTGTGCACTGTGCAGTCTGTCACCGCCGCTGTACAGCACATTGGTGCCTCACCTCGTCTCCCTCTGCGCTCCCATAGCACCACTCCATCTCCATCTCCTTCTCCGTCTCCATCTCCATCTCACTGTGCCCCCATGTACCGTCGCCTCACTCGCCTCCCCCAGTACCACTATTCCCTCGCTAGCCGCTCCAGCATCGACAGACTTCTCCCCCATAAATCAAGCCCCCCAAAACCACCACCTTCCAAACTCCACCATGGCCGAATGCGAACCTCGCAGCATCCATATGAGCCGCGATTGGAGCAATATCCCCAGTGACATCCTCGACCTTTGTTGTTTGTGTATGGATATGTTGAGCGCCATGCGGCTGGCGGCATGCTCGAGGGACATGCACATGGCCATCGTCGAAATGAGGCCTAAGCTTTTCAAGACACCTTGCTTGCTGCTATCTGGTCTTGCGAGATTGGCCCGCCATGATATGGAGGCGTACATGATGCCCCTCGACTTCAATCTGATCTCCATTAGGCGAAACTTCTTTGCAGGTATGTAGTGGGTCGCCGTACATCATTTCCCTCGACATCGATCCCATCACCATCGCCCAAAACTTCTTGGCAGGTATGTACTGGGTCGGCATGAACTCCCACTGGATGGCTACCTTCAGAGAAGACGGTAAAAAGTTGGTACTCGTGAACTTCCAGACCTCCCATGAGATTATCCTTCCTCTGTTGGATTATATAGATTATTACCATCACGGTCCAAGTCATCTAGATTACCACGTCAGTTGGACGGACCTTGTTTTGTAGAAGATTGTAATCTGCCAAGTGCCCACACGACATGTGAGTTACACAGACTTCAAGCTAATTGCCTTATTCGATCGCGGACTCGCCTATCTTTACGTCGGTGCCTTCTTTAGCTGGAGACAACTCAGCTCGCAGTGGATCATCGTCAAAGCTGATACACACTTCTGTGATGCTATTGAACACAATGGCATCATCTACGCGATCGACAAAGCAGATGGCACCACGTATTGCTGGGATGACGCATGTAAGTTGCTTCCGTCTCATGTTAATGGTGACGCCATGACACTGTTTGAACTTTTTGTGATGATTGGCATATCCCTGTTTGAGCAGAATTTGAGTAGAACTATGGCAATGTATTAGAGATGCCGTGAATCAGCTATATTTGGAATGAGTTAATTCATGCGATTATGTCCATGTCATTACAGCCAATTTGTACCCTGAATAATCAAACAGTTAGGAATATATGGATATTATCCTTATTTTACAGTAATCTATATACTGCTACTAAATATGAGTGTCTATCAATGGCCATGTTAGTTTCCTCATTTTCATGATGTAGAAACATGCACCACACTGTTCGTTTCATCTAACCATACATTCGGGAAGTAAATGTGCATATGGAGAACTCTATATTTGGAAGTAGTGAAATCCTGCAATGCTTACCATGTGTACATACCTATATTCGCCCTTCAGCAATCAATGGCTAGAATAATATCCTCACAAAATTTTTGCCCACAGAACACAAGTATATAACAATGCATGGTCTGTTAGTTATCTTGAAGAATTTTTTTGTGAGGACAGAACATGATTACATAACATGCATGACATGGTAGTTTCCTATGAAGAATCGATTGCGAGATAACATGAGTATAACCATGCATGGCATTTCTATATTTTAGAACCCAGTATACATTTCCTTGTATTTTCCTCCCAGGTCCAACAGGGACATATCAATGTTGTTTCTTGCATTATCCTACTCATACTCTGAACAATGCTGATCTTAGATTAACAATGCCTATCATTTTTGATATGATGCAGTGTCCCCACAATTATTGCCCTTTTTAATCACACCACCTTTGCCAAAAACAGGGAAGCACAACTGGTTCCTCACTCGATCAGACAACGGCAAAAGACTGATGATCATTCGGACACATGAGCCGGAAAAGTTATATTGCAAAAACCCCACTGTATACAAGCACCGTGTAATACGTGAGTATCCGGACAGTGGATGTTACGTCTATGAGCAGGATACCAGCTTGTTGGGGCCTTTAGGATTTTTTAGTTGGAGGCGGATAAACAGCCTTGGTTCACACTCTCTGTTTCTCGGACTCAATTATCTGATTAACCAGGAGATCACGTTGGCAAGGACCTTGATGGCAGAGGGGCTCTGTTTGCTATGGAAAACTGTGTCTACATGGCGAGTCCTAGTAGTTCGGGAGCAAACTCCCCTCATTGTCAACGATACAACCTGCAGCCAAAAGAAGGTGAGAATGACAAAGGCATCCGGATGAACTTTGATCCTTGGATGTCTCAATTACAACAGGCAGTGATGTGGTTCAAGCCTTCGGGTTGATAGGTAATTGGGCTGTTGCATCGAAAGGGTGGAGTACTGGTGTCTCCGGATCACTAGTCGCTGAAGCAGGGCTGCAAATTATGATGGTGTTGGATCATCTCTTTGAATGACTTTGTTGTCTTTGCTGCTGGTTCTGGATGGGTAGTTCTTTCTTTTGTTATGCATATTCCTTGTCATTTGTTCATCCTCATTCATGTAACTCTTACTATGTAATAGTTGCTTCTGTTTAGAATGTCATTCTCGTCTGGATCACGAGAGTTTGAGCGCTGCAGATGGGTGCATTTTGGTGGTGTAGCAAGACTTCTTATGAACTAT